>NC_052499.1:30177951-30308014 GCF_016617805.1 Bactrocera tryoni | reverse complement strand
TGTGGTACATTATTTTGTTTTATAATCAGTAGTTTTCGCAGCGCCCGCGATTTGAGGAAGCTTTTTGGTAATTTTTTCACACTTTTGGTTATATTATTGGAGTTTTAGTTTGGATCACTAACTTTTTTGAAAATTTAATATAGCCTACATTTACCACAGATAGTGTAGCTTCCTAACAGTGAAAGAATTTTTCAAATCGGTCAAGTAAATTGGAACCTATTCAATGCAAACAAACAATCAAATCTTTCCTCTTTATAATATTGTTTCAGTATACATAGATATGTACTACATAAATGTATATCAACACGTTTACTTTACACTCCCTCTTTATTGTAAAATATAAATCAAAGTATCTGCCTATGGCATTATTCCACACCTTACATTGGGTTTTATGAAATTACTAGCGGTGTTACCCGTGATTTACTAGAAAAAATTAGTTCTTTGTTTCCAGCTAAAATAAAGATTATTTACATTTTAAAAAGCAAAATAATTTAAATTTGAGCACCAGAATGATCAATTAACAAAATCAGATGACTGGCAGAATGGGTGAGTTGATTACGCTTATGTAATTGTTTTTTGTCTCGGGTCATAGAGAGCTAGAACTCATCTTACTGCACCACAACCCGATAATGCTAGACTTATTGTTTTTTGCGTAAATAAAAATATTTCTTACAACCCACGTACAGTTGCCCGTGGAATAAGCAAAGTGCCCTAGTGAATGTCTGCTACTTTTGGGGTTTGTCTTTTGACTTTTATTTATTGTGATAGAGGATTCCACTTTCAAAAGAAATTATAGGTGTTAGAACTGGAAGGCTAAGTTTGTGGGTATTATAGGGGTTCTAGACATCAATGCCGTCTCAACTTCGGCTTCTACCGTAAGAATGGTGGCCTGTACGATGATCCGCCTCAGCTCTGTGATACTTTACCTAGTGCCGATGCACAGCCAACTTTGAGTATGAAAATCACTCCAACTTTGAGTTTCAACTTGTGTTCTTAAATTCCTCTGGCAGATCGAGGGATTCCGTGCTACATTAGAAAATGTTCTTATTTCAACCATTCCGAGCAAATTGTTGGTAAAATTTACACAGTTTATACGTGGAAGACAACGAAAAATTCACGTAAAAATTACTTAAGTAAAAACAAAATTACTTGTAACTTCATCTTCTGTATTTGATGCGATATACATATAAACACAAAGTAATAAGTATTTAGAAAACTGTATGCATTTAATTACTTGTACTTCTAATTTCAATGAAAATGATATATTATGTACATAAAGTCAGTTCGATAGTAAATTTTAGTGAAGGTATTGAAAATTTTCCTCTCCTATTTATTGGCTGAGGTAAATTATTTTTTAACTATTAACATTATTTTCTGACCGACGCAAATTCACTCATTGTCATAGTAATCATTTCATAGCATGATTGATAGTTGTTGGAACATCTTCGTACAACTGTTCAAATTTTATTCATTGACTTATTCCTCACTAAAATCTATGAAATCAATACCCATATTTTCTATATCCAATGAACAGTCGTTGTTAGCAAAAAAAACACGTAATGTTAATATTCGGAACAGAAGTACTTGCAATTTAACCGCTTATTTGCTCATACTTAACAAATCTCCAAAAGTAAAATAAATTTTTGATTGGGAGTCTTTTAGAATGAAGGGATAAAAGATATTGTATATTCATATAATAGTTAATATTTATGAAACATTTCGTAGGTCATCCAGCCTGAATCCGACTTTCCAATAGCCTAATCAGAAAGAAATTTTTAAAGTATGTTGGTTGGAAGGCTTTTGTTGGAAAATAGAGCAGAAGTTTGCATCATTTTACCGGAAACCGTTTTGTCGAAATTGCACGGCATTTTAAAAGAAAAAATGTGGAATTATCACAGTTGAATATACATGTTGAATTTTCGAAAACATCGAGAAAACTGTGGTTTTCACAGTATTGATATACTCCTTTAAACCAATTTCTTATGGAAGATTCCGCTACCGATGCACGAGGAACTGTTAAACATTGCGAAACACGTTGACTGTGGGTTTTTTCTTGGAAACCCTTTGCAACTACATACTGCCCGGTATATTAATTTTAAAAGGATTCGGTCGATTTAGTTCATCAACCGAATTAGTAATCCATCTTACAAGTTGATGATTTGTTACTGGGAAGCCGATTTCCGCCAAATCACAAACCCACTTGATAATAAGGTTTTACCTTTTGAATATTTGAATTTAATTTTGTACTGTAGAGTTTGCTTTGGTACACAATAAGGCTTTAGAGCTCTTTAACATTTCATCCAATTCTATGAAACTTCTATAGTATGAACAGAGAACGTAAATTATAGAGAAGGTCCAACAACGGACAAGCGTGTGAACACAGTTAGCAAAGAAGGAGAAATTTTATCAGTGGCGTGTGAACAGCGCTGAGCATTCAATGGAAATTATGCTCACAAATATACATTGTTATTACAGACCTATGTTGCCCTTTTGCATATGTTTTTATACGTCTATATGCAATCATATTAATTGATATGATTATCATTTTGCGTATTATTATGAATACATGCAAAACTGATAACATTCTAAATAAATTGGCGGGATTCTCTTGCTCTTGCAAGATTGTAGATTGCAAAAATCCTATACCGAAATATACAAGGGCACGAGAGTACCCATTGCAGAATCTAGTGATATATGAACGGCTGATTCGGTCAATTTACTGTAAATGACTATTGTGCATGGATATTGTGAATTGGTGCACCTTCCGCATTCATTCTTAACAAAAAAAAAAACTGTAGCAAAGCTTTATAATTTAAATAGAAATTATAAAATCGATTTAAAATTTACTTTCCAAATTTACAGCCAAATAGTCGATGTCCAAATTTGTAGAAAAACACACAACAACAACATTTTCATTCATTTCGGATGTCGATTTAAAATATTTTTCCGCGGCTCTCAAAAATCCATGTCGATATGTATGGCACAGTATATACAACAGAAAACCTTTTCGTGGTATCTTCCTGACGGGTGAATAGCGGCCATCTTGGATTTTCAGTGGTAGCAACGCAGTGCTGTATATATTGAGGTTGTAAATAAGAGGCAAAAACTACAAATATTATTATTTTATATAAATCAAAAATGATTTATATATGGTATATTTTTATTAACTGATGCTTTAAATGTCATAGTGTGTCATATTTCGTCCTTAAAACATTGTTTTACTGATAACACTGTGGAACATTTTTGGGATTATTGTCTGGGGGGTGAGAAACTCCAAGTCAGGGTGATGGTACTAGGTCAGTATAGTAAAACCCTAAAAGGGTTTGGCGTTCGTATGTGTCAGTTTTCTTCATTTCTTTTTAAATTTTTTCCTTATCTTGATGTTTTTTCGCTTAGTTGTAACATTTTGGCAAACACGTAGTTTTTTTTTTTGTTTTTTGTGCCAAAATGTTACAAATAAGCGAAAAAAAATCAAGATAAGGAAAAAATTTAAAGGGTCATAAAAAAAACTGACACATACGAACGCCCAACCCTTTGAGGGTTTTACTATACTGACCTAGTACCGTCACCCTGACTTGGAATTCCTCACCCCCCAGATTAGCTGTTGTACTGTGTAATCACATATTTTGCAAGTAGTGAGTTGTTATATGTGTATAAAATGTGGCCCTGGTGTTAGATTTCTCGGTGGTGAGTTTCACGGCTGTGTTTGTTTACATTAGATCGACAGAAAAAGCTGCTGCTTTCCTAAGCCAATCTTGGTTTTTAACTTTAAATATTCTAATTTTTTGTTGTAACGTTTAACCAATTTGTATATGTCAAAAGATAGCTTACCAACCAGGACTGTGTCTTTTTGCATGCAAAAGTTAAGAAATTCTTGAAGCGTGTTTAACACTTGTTAAAAAAACAACTTACATAACAATTAATATCCCAGTAAAATTTAAGAAACATGCAAAGTAATTCAAAATTATTACTTAAATAATGTAAATACTTGAATTTCATAATATCTATTAAAGTGTAGCTTATCAAACATTAAAATTTATATGTAGCTTAAATGCTAACACAACACCCTGGTTACCAAGAAAGTAGCAAAAAAAAAATGTTACACAACACCCTAAGATTTTCTAGAGTTGAGTATATGTATGTAAACAAAGCAAAGGTTTATTACTGTGTGGCGGTAATAAAACACCACATTTAATATTTAAAGGATTATTTATTAAAGATAATTCAAAACACTTGTCCACTTGTTGGCGGCTGTACAAGAAGTGACGCTTCTTAAAACTAAAAGCTTAGAATTCAGTTGAAACTGTAAATTTCTAAGAAGAATATAAAGAGAATGAAATAATAGTATAACTGACAAACAGTGTTGCCAGATGTGATACGTCTTGTCTGTGTGCCCACAAGTGTATGTACTGAGATGTATGACTTGTAAGCAAAGCTGTTACAGCAGCAAAGGGAATCGTGACAATCGGCGTTCATTCGTTTAGGTTTTTCGGCACAGCTCGGATTTTCTACCAACAACACAATGTTGTGACGCCTCGTCCATTAGTTGCCCATGACAACGGAGATTTCGCGTGAAGCAATAAGCAGAGATAAAGAGATGTTTAACTCCTATCTCACTGGAAATGAGAGAACAATTGCTAAACGTCAAAACCTCCTGCACTTTGACAGTTGATCGAGTTCAGGAGCTTTTGACGTTTAGCAATTGGAAACGAGCGATGGCCAAATTAAAATCTTACCAAAAAAATATGTAAACGGAGGGATTTGTTGCATCGTTCAAGACATCTTATAAAAAATGCAAAACAATGAAAATTTAATAAATTTGTGAAATTTAAAGGTATTTGATGAAATGCTTTGTAATTTGAAGCATCATAGTATTATTTTCAATGGAAAATGATTAAAAACATTTAATGATTGGGAGCTAACAAGCTTAAATCCTTTTATTGGGCATTGAAAGGCCAAAAGTCAGTTGTTCTAATATACTTTAAAAAAATTAAAATAGTTTCTCCATATAATAAATAACCACTATATATTAATTTCTATTCGTACTAAATGGTGGGTGTTTTAATTTAAATGCCAAAAAGTTATTATTTTGTCCAATCTGGCTACAATGAAAAATGTCGTACAAAACTCTAATTCTGAGGCGCTCTCACACTGGAATAAGTTTAACATCCCTTTATCCCTGCAATAAGTGTACACATTTACAAACAAAGTTGTGTGCAGACAAATTTACAAACATTATGCGTATGGTTCTTTCAAATTTGTTGACATGCAAATTAATTATTCGGTTTGTGTATTATTACACGCGACAAGTTTTGTTGCGGCAATTCTTGGTTTATAGGCGAGGGGGTGACGAGGAGGGGAGAATCGCGTCGAGTTTCCAGTGTTCAGCAACACGCTTTGTGTTCTTATTCGTAACAGTTCGCTGCGACGTTTTTCGGCATTCGTGTTCTTTCTTTCGTAGTACATAGTTGCATTTGCGTATATTTTTTGAAATTAATATTTTGAATATATTTAAAAAATTCTATTTCATCTTTTGGTAAGTAATTTGCAAATATGTATACAAATATATGTACATAATATAATATAAATATTTTAGAAAATGGAGTATGACGAAAACATCGAATTAATAAAAGATATTGTGATATGTATGGAGGAAGCCATACAAGTTGATTCAGACGATAGTGAAAAGGGTGATATATGTGAAGGTCTGTTATATGATCTTTGTTTTAATTTTGAATTATAAATAAAATGTATTTCTTAGTTGACAGAACTGATTAATATATGTGATAGAGTGGCCCAAATACCTATAAGGAAAAAGAAACGACAATGGGTTAAAGTAAAGAGTAGACAATGGGCTTAAGTAAAGTGAAAGAGAATGAGAAAAAAACTCGAACAGAGTTGCGCAACACAAGCCGCTCGTGTGAATGTAATGGGAGACAGCAAAAGAGAATCGCCCGAGAATTAGCAACAAAAATTGACGCGTGTAATAATAGACTTAAGGTTTAGTGGGCAACTACTTCGTTTTCTTTGTTTAGATGCAAATATTAATCTTACATTCTAAGAAGTATATCTACAATCCACTTAAGATAGACCATATGTTATAGCCCTGACAGACGATGGCGCTAATATGCATTAGCGGTCTTAATTTACATTTACTTGAGCATTTGACCCATGTTAATGCAAGATTGTAATGCACAAACATTTCGTGAATTTGGCTGAATTTACTAAATTTGAGTAGGCAACAAGGTTCATCTTACAATCTATGAATTACATCTTGGGACCACTTAAGGCGGACCGTATTAGCTAAGTACAATGTTTCAATACGAACCATATGGGTCGTAAGTGTCATGTTACATGTTTATGACAAATAAAATATATGTTAATGTAATATGAACTGGTAGTATTAACTCCCCCACCTCTAAACTGAATTCTTTTTGTATTTATAGATTATTAGTATTACTATTATAAGGCTGACAACTGTTACCAGACTGTAATTTATCATTTTACTTTTTTTGTTTCATATCTGAGTTCTGTTATTTCCTGAATATTTTTACACCCCTATTCTGTGCACTTGACAAAGTCAACATATTTCTAATTTGTCAAAGTTTTACATTTATCAAGCCTTTGGTATTCTGTGTCTGAAATAAAAAGCTCTTTTCTTTATAAGTTGTTAAGATGTCAAATGCTCTTGACAGCAGTGCTCGTTATGAATTAAATATCTGATTGTGCATCTTGTTGTGAAAATGGAAGATATTTTACTTTTGTTATTATTGTTAAACGAAGATGAAAATTGTGAGAATAGGAATTGCTCGCGGCATTTAAAAAGTTTACGCGGCGATAGCAATCCATTTTCTTTGAGCGAGAATATCTTTGTGCAAAATTTTAGATTAACTCGTGAAATTTGCCGCCGCCTAATTGATGAACTGGCCCCACATGATAATCAGAAAACGTCACTACCTTTAACTGTGAGGGTTCTAGCAGCTTTGAACTTCTTTGGACACGGCTCATATCAGAAATGTGTAGGTAACAACGTCAACTTGCCCATGAGTCAGTCATCTCTTTCGAGAAGTGTGCGAGCTGTAGCAAAACTTAGTGTGAAGGTGAAGGGAGGAGAAATAAAGTTTCCCAGTTCAATAGAGGAAGAAACTTTTATAAAAACGGGGCAAGTATTATTGTAATACAAATAATAATATGCTAATTTATTTGAAATACATATATTCCAGATTTTTTAGAAAATTTGGAATAAAAAGCACCATAGGAGCAATTGACTGCACGCATATTGCTATCTGAAAATTCTCAAGCGTTTTTGAGAAGCGATAATACATATAACTTGGGAATGCGCGAACGAAGTCAATAAACCTAATTGCCTGTCACGAAAAATGCGATAAAAATTAAACGCGTGCGTTCGGTCATACGGTTCAATTACAATAGGAAGTTCTTTATTTCTTCATTTAGTTGCTTAGCCTAAATCTTAAACTAACGGCTTAAACTAGTGGTAATGTTCATATGTATAAAAAAGGTGTAAATATAATTATCTTCAACTTTTCGTTCAATATTGTAATAGATTATGGTAAGTATTAAGGTAAGTAGTAGATTAGTAGTATGAATGCATAATTAAGGTAAGTATACAATAATTTAAATAATTCAATATTTTATAATTTTTTATAATTCATTTTTTCTTAATTTTAATTTCAGGTTTAAATATACATATATCTTGTCGCTTGACGCAACACCGGCCACTTTGACAGGATCAGATTCCTTCAATATCCAGTGGAAGGACAGCCAGTTTGTGGATGGGGCGCTTAATCGTGCCCGTCTTGGTTGCTACTTCTGCGACTCGCACCTTGCCGTCTTGCCCTTCGACGGTTGCGACGATTCGTCCTGTTACCCACTGCTGCGGTGGTGTGTTGTCTTCGTGTACGAGGACGAGGTCGCCGGGCTGCAGATTCCGTTTCGGGTGTAACCATTTGGTGCGCTCCTGAAGACCCGTCAGGTATGTTTTGGACTACTGTCGCCAAAACTGTTGCTTGAGACAGCAAACAAGTTGCCATCTCTCGCAGCAATGAATTGGGTCTATTTCTACCTGTGCTGGTGGGAGTGATCGCAGGGAGCACCCTATTAAGAGATGCGCCGGAGTTAACGCTTCGCCGTCGTTGGGGTCCTGGTTCAGAGGTGTTAGGGGCCGACAATTGAGGATTGCTTCCACTTCGGCCAGCAGTTTTGATAGCTCCTCTACCGTGAGGAGCACGTTGCCGATTGCGCGAACGATTAGATGTTTGGCGGACTTCACCGCGGCCTCCCATAATCCGCCGAAGTGCGGCGCCCGCGGTGGTATAAAGGTGAAGCTGAACCCTTCGTCTGCGGCGAATCCCTTCAATTCCGTTGCCTGGGCCAGAAACGCCTCTTTCAGCTCGCGCAGCTTGTGATCGGCGCCGACGAAGTTGGTTGCGTTGTCGCTGAACATCTTCTGGGGCATTCCTCGGCGACCAATGAACCTTTTTAGGGCGAAAATAAATGAATTAGTTGACAGGTCTGAAACTAATTCTAAATGAACTGCTTTGGAAGTAAAGCAAACGAAAACTGCAATATATGTTTTTACGGGTGGTCGACCGCGTATTTTTAAAGTTGTGTATATCGGACCACAAAAATCTATGCCACATATAAGAAAAGGTCGTAGTGCTCGAAGTCTTTCGACTGGCAAATTTCCCATTATTTGCTTTTGCAACTTCGGCTTGTAATGAAAACAATGTATACAGTTTCTTACGGTTCTACTGCAAGCCTCTCGGGCATTAATTAGCCATATGCGTTCTCGAAGAAGCGCAACCAACGCTTTAGCTCCAGCGTGGTGATTTCGAATATGCAGGAACCGTAAATACGTTATAACGAAGTGCGAACTTTTATTTAATTAAAGCGGAAATTTGGCATCGTATGGGAGAGGTGCATTTAATAGGCGACCTCCTACTCGGATTAATTTGAATGAGAGCGACGTATCCGAGTACTCATGCAAAAACGGGTTGAGTTTTTGCAAGTTTGCGGGTAGGGTGGTACCTTTATGCAATTTTTGAATAACATCCGAAAATTCTGAATTTTGGACCACCTGTGCAATTTTTAAAAACTCAAGTTTAGCTCTTCTGAAGTCAGATTCTGTCCCATGGAGGATTTTGGTGGTCGTCTTATCCATCGTAATATGTATGCGACCACACGAAGCAATTTTTTATGAGACGAAAATTTTTCAATAAGGTCCAATATTGAATTTTTCTGAGTAGTTGAAATTAGTGTAAACGTATGTTTCTTCTTCTCTAATGCTTCGTCTTCTGGTGAGAGCTGGAAGTGGTTATTAATTGGCCATAATGCAGGGTCTTCTAGGAGGAACTGTGGACTGTCAAACCATTTCGAATTATTCAATTCGTCCACGTTACAACCCCGAGACACTTGATCCGCAGGATTTTGTTTCGTTGGCACATGTCGCCAATATACTTTGTTAATCAACTCTTGAATTTCGGACACTCTGTTTGCGACGAAGGTTTGTAGTGAGGATGGATGTGTTTTAATCCAATGTAAAACGATTTCAGAGTCTGTCAAAAATGTAATATTTTCGAAATGTCGACTCAACGTAGGCGCTACTCTTGACCATAATTTCGAAAGGAGATGTGCTGCCGAGAGCTCAAGACGCGGAAGAGATTTGGTCTTAAGCGGAGCCACTCCATACTTCGCAGTAAGCAGCATACATTTAATACCACTAGCATATTGGCTTTGTATGTATATGCAGCATCTGTACGCCCTTATTGAGTCGTCGGAGAAGCCATGTATTTGGCAGATGGCACTCGACTCAACGTTTACGTAATAAGGAATGCTTATCGATGAGAGCTGCATTAGGTTGGCTTTAAAGTTCTGCCAGCTAGTGTCAAGGCGCAATGGAATCGACTCATCCCAATCTAGTTTTTGGATCCAAAGCTCTTGCAATAAGATTTTTGCTTTGGTAACTAGTGGGGCTAGTAATCCAAGAGGATCAAAAAAGCGAGCAGAAACTGACAATATATTTCTTTTGGTAGCTCGCAGATCATTAAAATTGTCATCTAAAACAAAGCGAAACAAATCCTCTTTCGGCAACCAATGGATTCCTAACGTTTTAGTGGAACTTTTGTCATTGAAGCTTAATGACTTTTCAGTGCAATCACTGTCGAAAAATTTAGGGTGGTTCGAAAACCACTTCGTTAAGGTGAATCCTGCCGAGTTTAATATTTTAATTACCACACTTCTCAAATAATCTAGAGACTCAAAATTTTCGGACCCTGTTAATAAATCATCAACATAAAAGTCTCTTTTGATGGCCAATGAACCGAGTGGATATTTCATTGTATTGGCATCACTGAGCATTTGCAAACACCGTGTTGCGAGAAATGGAGCAGGCGCAGTGCCGTATGTTACGGTGTTAAGACGAAAAATTTGAATTTGCTCAGAAGGATGCTCTCTCCACACAATAAGCTGACAATTTCTGTCTTCTTCATGCATAATTATTTGACGGTACATTTTAGTAATGTCCGCTGTTAGTGCATACTTATGTAAGCGAAAACGAAGAAGAGTTGAGTATAACTCTTCTTGGATGGTTGGACCTACCATCAACAGTTCATTCAACGCTATTTGAGTTGAAGATCGACTCGAGGCATCAAATACAACACGTAATTTGGTTGTTGTGCTCTCGGGCCTTAAAACGCATTGATGCGGAATGAAGTAGTGTGGCTCACTCGGGATCTTATTGTTCGTTGGGCTCATGTGACCCAAGGCTCTATATTCATTCATAAAGTCCAGATACATTTTACGAAGTTCTGGATCTTTTAATGTCCTTCTCTCGCCGAACTGCGGTTTCATATGAGTGACCGAGTAACTTACGGTCAGCTTTAAAGGGCATTCTAACTTGAAGCCGTCCTGAAGGCAATACTTGAGTTGTATTTACGAAAAATTTTTCACACTCTTGTTGCTCTGGTGTGAATTTGATGCCATTTGATTCTGAAGGTAATTCTTCTAACGCCCAAAATTTTTGGACCACCGAATTAATTGACGTTAAGTCATCTTCAGATTGGCATAATGTGCTAGTTGCAGAAGGAGGAGGACTTAGATTGCTAGCACATTTGCCAGACACAACCCACCCTAAAAGGGCTTTCTGTAGCGTTGGTTGATTAGGGCCACTTTTAATTTGGCCAACCGCTAACAGATCGGAAAAGGTTTCTGCACCCAATAATATATCAATCTTTTTTGATTTATGGAATTCTGGATCCGCCAATTTAATATTGTGCGGAATTTTCCAGCCATTGACATTTATGTTATGGTCTGGATGATTTGCCGAAAATTCCGCCGAAAATTCGTAATTATTTACCCGCGACTTAACAAACGCGCTTAATTTTGTCCCCACTTTCGTATTGGAATTTCCAATTCCTATTATGTTTAACGGTTTGTGTTGGCGACGAATCCGCAACTTTTGTGCCAAGTCCTCCGTCATAAAGTTGACTTGGGAGCCTGAGTCCAGTAACGCTCTCGCAGGTACATAGGTATTCACCATAACTGGTCCTCACTTGAATAACAGCTGTCGCCAACATTACCCGATCCGGCATACTCGCTGTATGCATGGCATGTGTGGTTGATGGTTGCGGATGAGATGCAGCGGGGAAGGAAACCGGGTACTGGTGCAACAATGTGTGATGCGATCGATTGCATACACGACATCGATCCGCTCTGCACTTGGATACCGTATGCCCCTTACGCAAGCAATTTATGCATAAGGGCACCGATTTCACAAACTCGAACCGCTGTTGTACAGGAAGCGCCTTGAAAGTGGGGCAGGCAGTTAAAGGGTGCTCCTTTGACTTGCATTTTTGACAAGTCGGCTGCTTTGCATCTGCAGCAACTAAAGCAGATTTTGTCCTGTCCATGTGTTGCTGCTTCATGTGGCTCATGCTGGTTGTGGATCCGGATTTCGTCCTCGAACTGGATGCTCCTTCCGCTGCTAACTGCTGAAATCTTCTATTTAAAGTTGCTTCGCAATCCTTCCATAATGGTAAGTGATCGTAGTCAAGTTGCTCTTCCCACTTGGATCGGGTGGCAGAGTCAACCTTTGTCATAACTATATGTATTATAATGGCGTTTGTTATTTGCTTCTCATCGCCCAGAGATAGCAAAGAGTCATAAACAGCAGACACTTCATCAATCATTGATCGCAATGAAGGCGCGGATGGCTTTGGGATGGTTGGCAGCTCAAAAAGTTTAGATATTGTATTGAAAAATATCAAGCACTTATTATCGTAAACTTTTTTGAGACTTGCCAACGCTTTCGGATAATTTTCATCCGACATCTGAAACGCTTTAACTGTCCCCAGAGCCTCTCCAGATAGACAATTTACCAAATGGTTAAATTTTTCTATATCTGGGATATTTGGATCATTATGAACCAAGCTCTCAAACAAACTCATAAAATTTTTAAACTCTGAATATTCTCCCTTGAATTTCGGCAAATTCATTTTAGGGAGTCTTGAGCTGTGAGAAGCTACGAAAGATGTTTCGGCAATTGACGTTCTATTTTTGGCTAAAATATTTTTAATTGTTGATTTCGTTTCAACAATTATGTCCTCTAACTCCACTCGGGCCATGTCGTCTTCATCAATCTCTTCAATTTTAGATTGGCATTTCATTAGCTTTTCGCTATGTGAATTTAATATGTCGAGCCGACATTCCAATTCAATTGGATCTAACGACATGGTTTTTTCCAACAGGCCCGTCTTTATTCGCAAAATACTATTTTTTGCCACCGTCCTTTGACGCTTTAATGACTTTAAGTCGATTAACTCCTTACTTGGAGAGAGGTTGGCGATAGTTGGCTTTGGCTTGCTCATTTTGCGTGTTTAATTTGAATTTCCGAAAAAAAAAACTACAAAGGTTGGCAACAGATATATTAAAAATCGATAACGAAAACGAAAAAATATCGATTCCCAAATATACGAAAGCCAAACCAATAGCAATAAAGGTTGGCAACAAATATATTTGGAATCGGTTACGAAAACGAGAAAGAATAATATCGATTCCCAAGGATACGAAAGCCAAACCGATGAATTATGCAAAATGAGCACTAGCACAGTCGAAAATTTAACGCGAAAAAATATTGTCCAATAACTAAATTTGCGAAAACCCGAGATAATATGCAAAAAAACTGACCGAATTAAAATTATGCGATTTAAAAAAAGGTTGCACCTTAATGTAGGCGATCCGCAATCCCAAAATCCCTTCACATTCACTTCAATATATGTATAGAATATGTATGTGTATAATATACAATATATGTAGAAAACAATATATATATATATATATATATGTACAAATAGGCGTGTAATGTGAAAAAAGGGAGAGCCAAAAACTGAAAGTGTGCGTTTGCAATTTTATTAGTTTTGTTTTTTTTGTTTGCACCACTTTCAATAATTCGCACTCGTTACCTGGTGCGTCGGCTGTATGCCGGCGTTCACGTCCCTTTGGCACAGGATGCAGCGGCAGCTCATTCCCACGACGACTTAAATAGCAGCGGATTGATGGCAGCAGCAAAGTGACGGCAGGAGCAATCGACGGCAGCAACGACGTGATGGCAGCAGCGGCGGGATGGCAACAGCGACTGAAGGCAGCAGCAAATTGACGGCAGCAGCGACGTGATAGCAGCAACAGGGCGATGACAGCAGCGGCTGAATATCAACAGCGATGGCGGCAGCGTAGTGATGATTTTAACGGATAGCGGTGGAAACGGGTTGTCTTTTTCACCGGCACTCTGGTTTCTAACGATTTTTAGGCTTTACCGGTTGTTCAATATTGCGGCACTTTAGGCAACGGGGTTTTTGTGTTTTTTTTTTTAAACTGTAACATAATTTTTTTTTTTTTTTTTACGCCAAAAACGTTTTGTGCCTTTATTTGTGCCCACCACTGTATCGCATAAGTAGATCACTTTTCGCACTTATCAAGCACCTCCTTTTATGTTATTTCTTTGTTTGGTGAATTTCTATGTACACGTATACGCACACACTCCACAATACTTCCCTTTTCTTCTTTGTCGATTTTTTTTAAGCTTAGGTAAGTATACGGGTTTCAGCACTGCACTTTGCACTGTATGTATATATGTATGTATATAATTTTTTATAGATTTCCACTGCACGTAATTCGTATATCTCTATATGTAAGTACTTGCACATATATGTATGTATATGGATTTTTAATCCTTTTTATAATTTTTCTTGTGTTATTTTTTTTTGTAATTCGTTTTGTTTTTTTTTCACTTCACTGAACCGTGAACATCGAAATTCGAAAACCGAACACCGAACACCGAACTCCGAAAAGGGTACAATTATTGGCAATTGGTTGCGAAAAGAATTTTTTGCACTATTATTATTCCACTGTGTAAAATTTAAGTTAACTTTTTTTTTTTTAAACACGCATTTGTCCCTGCTCGGGCGCCATGAAAAATTTCTCAAGCGTTTTTGAGACTTAAAGTTTTTTGGGATGCGTGTTTATTTGATATTTCAAAAAGTTCACTTCACAAAAATTGACCAATTGCCTGTACCTAAGTAGAATCTGGACTTTCCGAATTGCGACGGCGAAATAGCGAAAACAAAAAAAGAGAAAACGCGTGCGGATTCGATTGCGGTCAAATAACAATTCCTTTCTTTATTTCAGCAACTAGATGACTTAGCCTAAATCTTAAAGCTAACGGGAAAAAACAGTTGGAATGTTAGTATGTACGTATGTACAAAAAGGAGGTAAGTATAATTCATTTCGTTAACTTAAAGTAATAGATTAAGGTAAGTATATTTAATATTATTAGGGTAAGTACAATGAAAGTATAATTCGAATATAACATGCATTTCAAAAAAAGTAATTAATTCTAATTTCATATTTTATTTTCATTTTAAATTGAACATATATTCGTATAAGTCGCTTGACGCAACACTATCATTGCTCCACCATCAAATAATGTCGAACGTCCTCTTAATTTATATTTAAATAGAAAAGGATTCTACAGAATCAATGTTGAAGCAGTAAGTTTTGTTTTTGCATGCACATACATACATACATATATGCCAATGCAATTTTTGAATGTATCGTTTTTTAGGTTTGCGATCACCGATTATGTTTTACATTTGTAAATGCTAAATTTCCGGGTGCAACACATGACTCTGGAATTTGGGCAACTTCTGACCTACGAGAACAGCTCATTCGTCAGCATACTAATACGTCTGAGCAACAACGGAGGGAATCTTGGCTTCTTGGCGATCAAGGTTATCCTCTAGAACCGTGGCTTTTAACACCAGTGGGAACACCTAATACCCATAAAGAGCAAAAATACAAGAAATTACATGGTTCTGCAAGAAACTGCATAGAGAGAGCATTTGGTGTTTTAAAATCTCGCTTCAAATGTTTGTTGAAGCACCGAGTTCTACATTATTCACACGAAACTTCCGCTTTGTTTGTTAGTACTTGCGTTATATTGCATAATATAATGACGAAAGCAGGCATTACGTTCAACGAAATAGATGACGGGGTTGCAGAAGACTTTGATTCTCCAATTAATGATTATAACTCTTCACAGTACATGCGAATTATGTATGTAAACATGTCTACAAAAATTATGTTTATAAACATTGTATATTATGTTACACTTAAGTTGCCGACAACATTTTCCTATTTTCTTTAAGCTTTTTATTCTTATTACAATAACTGTTACGATTCTCTCGAACTAAAATTACAATAAATCATTAAGTTTTGATCACTCATCGGAATCGGTTGTTTTAATACACATAACTGGCGCAGTCAAAAAAAAAAAAGAACCGAAAAAGAAAATAATCACAAAAATATATTAAAATATATTTACAAGTGTATGACTAATTGTTATATATAAGTGAGACTAGCTATTAAAGAAAAAACAATAAAGTGTGGGGATGTAAAAGTAAAGAAAAACTATTGCATTTTATCGCTCAGAAAAAAAACACTAGAACGTGACTTTTTTGGTCATTTCCATCCAGTGTGAAAATGTGAAACCAGAGAAATAAAAAAGGAATAAAACAAAATGAAATAAATTTAATATAAAATTAAAATAAAAATTAAAATAATAATAAAAATACAATAGAATAAATTAAACTAAAAGAGTTCCGTAATCAAGTATCGGTAAAACCAGCAAAAGAAGCCACCGATTTCCCGCCAAAACTTATTTTTGTGAAACCTATGTACACAAATCCGGTTTTGTGGGCGCAAAAAAAAAAAACATTGGAGAGCGAACAAAGCGTAAAATAATATATAAAGAACAATTGAACTGACAAAATTTACCATGGCAACGAGCAACGGTGCTTTAACATTTACATTAAATGAGATAATTAAAGATGCACATTGCATTCGCGAGTATAAAGGTGACAACTCATGCGCTCTTACTTCGTTCTTAAGAGAAGTGGACATGGTCTTAACGTTTTTTCCAACGGATTCGCCAGAGAAAACCTACGTGTTTCATCGTATTATAATCAATAAGATTCAAGGTGAAGCTTTGCACGTCGTTCGAACTCTTGGCCCCTCACCAACATGGATAGAAGTAAGAGATATTCTTATTCGAAACTTTGGTATTAAAAAATCTTATAACCAGTTGTATCAAGAGGCATTTATGCTAGTAAATAAAAATGATATTGTTAATTATTAATTAGCTCTAAGAGATATTTTATGCAAAATAAATGAGAAATTCGAGTACGATGACGAAAAGCCTATTGAATTTAGCCCAAAAAATGTTGAAAAAACTATATTAAGAACATTTTTAAACAATATTGATGTTAATTTGGCTTCAGTCATCATTAATAAAGGTATTAACTCTTTAAGAGATGCTTATAATTTATTAGAAACAGAAGGACTTATTAGAAATCATATCATAGAAAATAAGCCTACATATAATAGAAACGAAAGACCATATCATACTTACCAAAATAACAACAACTTCGCGAACTATAGTAGAAATGGAAGTTTTAATCGTAATCACAACCAAACGAAACAATTTGTAAGACAAAATAAATTTGAGCAACCAAATTCAAATATAATTGAAGCAAACAGAAGTTATAACAATAGTTTTAGAAACCGTAACTTTGCGTTACCACAAAGTAGTACGCTATCGAAAATGGATGTAGATCACGTACAGGTAAATACCGCAGATGCTAATTTTGATCAAGGAACAAATGTAGAAGGATTTGAACGTTTCAACAATTATCAACAATATTCTAATCATAGCAACTTTCAATATAACGAAAATGATCACGAAATAAATTTTCATACAATTGCCTCAAAACGACACTTCCCTTAATTGAGATTACAATTAAGCATGATAAATTAATTGCTTTAGTTGATACCGGATCCACAACTTCTCTTTTAAACAAAGACAAATTGTTGCAATATGAAAGAATACCTTTACATAACCCAATTTTATTTTCTTCTCTTAATTCAAAATCAAATATTTATCATGAAATCATAACCGACTTCCCAACTGAGTTCAACGAAAATGCCACTATGTCATGGAAATTAACAGATTTTAGAGATAAACAATTCGACGCAATAATAGGGCAAAATATATTAAAACCTCTTCAAGCCGTAATTGATATGAGTAAAGAAGTAGTTATTATTAACCATAGTGTATTAAAATTTCTTCCTAATTTTCCATACAATAGGCACGAAATTTACCAATTAGAGCCAACAAGCCTAGGGAAAAATGTAATGGATAACCTGTTTAGTGACCTAAATATCGAGGAGTCAGCTGCACTAAAGACCATTATTAACGATTTCCAAGATTTAATTTTTATGGAGGGTGAAATATTAAGTAATACTAATTGTGTAGAGCACGAAATTAAGACCGTGTCTGAAAAACCAGTTTACTGTAAAATGTACAGATACCCCCATGTACACGAGAAGGAAATTTATAGACAGATAGACGACATGCTACGTCAAGGCATCATTAGGGAAAGTGCATCACCTTATAATGCACCTTTGTGGATAGTGCCCAAAAAAAAGGATAGTTCAGGGGTGGATAAGTGGAGAATAGTAATAGATTACCGAAAGTTAAATCAAATAACAGTATAAGACAAATTCCCTATTCCTAATATTGAAAGTATATTAGATAAATTAGGCCGAGCTCAATATTTCTCCACGATAGATTTGGCAAAGGGTTTTCACCAAATCCTCGTTAAAGAGGAAGACCGGTCGAAAACGGCATTTTCCACCCCACATGGTCACTACGAATTTACGCGAATGCCTTTTGGGCTCAAAAATGCACCGGCCACATTTCAGCGTCTAATTAATACAGTTTTGAAAAACGATATTAATAAAAGATGCGTCGTCTACCTTGACGATATTTTAATTTTCTCCACAAGTTTACAAGAGCATGTCGTCGACATTAAGCATATTCTTAACAAATTAAGATATTCAAACTTAAAAATTCAAATTAATAAGTGCAAATTTTTCGCAAAAGAAACTCCTTTTTTAGGCCACATACTCACCCCAGAAGGAGTGAAACCCAATCCGGCAAAAGTTGATTGCATTTTAAAGCTGCAACTACCCAAAAATGTGAAGCAGATCAAATCGTTTCTAAGTGTTACCGGATATTACAGAAAATTTATTCGCGACTACTCAAAGGTAGCTTATCCACTAATAAAGTTTTTAAAAAAGAATGCTAAAGTCAATCCTAATGATCCCAATTTCATCACTGCTTTCGAAAAACTTAAAACAATAATAACTGAAGCTCCCGTACTCAAGTACCCCGACTTTAAAAAACGTTTTCAACTGATAACAGACGCTAGCAACTATGCCCTGGGTGCAGTTTTGCAGCAAGACAATCATCCAATTTGCTTCGCTAGTAGAACCCTAAATGACCATGAAAAAATTATTCTGCCACTGAAAAAGAGTTATTAGCAATTGTTTGGGCTACTGGTTACTTTCGACCTTATTTATTTGGTGTTAAATTTGACATTCTTTCTGACCATCAACCACTGCGATGGCTTTTTGTTAAATCACATGTAAAAGATCTAAATCCGAGATTGTATAGATGGCTCATTAAACTTAGTGAATTTAATATTAACATTAACTACATAAAGGGTCAAGATAATCATGTTGCAGACTTTTTGAGTAGAATTAGATGCGATGAAATACATACACTTAACTCATCAACTGAACAAGCCGATTCTCTATATAATAATACCGATGATCATGAGACGAGACATTCTCAGGAGGAAGACACTCATAATCATATTGGCATTCTTAACACAGTTGTTAATCGCTTTAAAACGCAAATAATTCTTACAGATGATAAAATCAAAGACTTTGAATATAAACATAACAAAAAGAAAATATTTATTAATTCAGCTGACTTAGAAACAAATTTCGAACATTTATTAACAGAACATATAGGTACTGGAAAAGTAGGTATATTTACTGCATTAGACGATCATAAATACAATATTTTACAACAAAAAATAATAGACTTATTCGAAGGGAACGGAAATGTGAAATTTGTAAGTTGTTCGTACAATGCAAAAGAAATAGAAAGTGAAGACCAAGTTTATAGAGAGATCCAAAGATACCATAAGAATGAAACGGGACATGCAGGCATAAACGAAAATTATGAAGGTTTAAAACGGCTGATATATTTCCCTAAACTCAAAGAATGCATACAGAAATTTATAAATAATTGCGATATTTGTAGCAGATGTAAATACGATCGCAACCCTATTAAAGAAAACTTTAAATTTACAGATATTCCGACGGACACAAAGCAAATAGTACATATGGATGTGTATACAAATTCCAAATGCAATTTCTTAACCTTTATAGACCGTTTTTCGAAATTTGCAACAGCTTTTTATCTGGAAGATCGTAATAATCAAACGATAATCGAAAAATTACGACATTACAAATCCCAAAGAGGAAATTTTTATAAAATTATAACTGATAATGAGTTCAAAAGCGTTAATATAAAAGATTTTCTTAAAACCGAAAACATAGATTTACATTTTGTTAAGCCAAATAACCACACAGGCAATAGTGACATTGAGCGACTCCATAGTACATTAACGGAAAAAATAAGAATTTTGTATATTGAAAACAAAGAATTAAGCATAAAAGATAAAATGAGTAAGGCTGTAGAATTTTATAATAATAGCTATCATTCTGTTACAAGATATAAACCAATCGATGTTGAATATGGGAATTGTAATAAAAAAATTATTTATGAAAATATTTTAAAATTTAAAACAAATTATCTTAAAAAAAGAAATAAAAATAGAGAAATATTTATGGATAATAGGAAAGAAGGATATATCAAAAACTATAAATCTTTACGACATAAAAATGAACCTAAGTTTAGATTTAATAATTTACAAAATGTTCATAGTTCAAACATAAAAAGACAACTGAAATTTGAAGGAAAACATAAAAATCTCATTTAATTTATTTAAAATAAGTATTAAACTCAGGAGAGTTTTAAATTTAGGCGATGGAGAAATTATGTATGTAAACATGTCTACAAAAATTATGTTTATAAACATTGTATATTATGTTACACTTAAGTTGCCGACAACATTTTCCTATTTTCTTTAAGCTTTTTATTCTTATTACAATAACTGTTACGATTCTCTCGAACTAAAATTACAATAAATCATTAAGTTTTGGTCGTTACGTAGATGGTGACGATGGACTTGCTGTATGGTGTTCGGGATTTGGGCTTGCATCTACCTGACTGCATAATTGGTGAGGACAACCCGTGGGTGATGAAATTGCGCATTCATCTGTTTACTCAATTGGCGTTAAACCTAGGCTTTGCACATTTTGCATCCCATCTACAGCGGCCGAGCCAAATGTCGACAAAGCCATTTCTTCGAAGTCCGTCATCGGCTTGGAACTTGGACCTCCACCTGTGAGCCTTTGATTCATTTTCAACCGCCTTGCTCGAGTGCGCAGTTGGCTTTTCCAAACGCCTAACGTCTATTAATTAACACAATATATTAAATAAACGAAAAATAAACTAAAATGTTACCTCTTTCCATTTTGCAGCACTTCGTATTGGTCCTCTGCACGAATTAAGTTGCTCTGCCAGCTGTTGCCACAACTCCTTCATCCGTTGAGGCGTCTTTGGGCAATTTTTCCCCGTACTAATTTCTGGGTGTGCTTGGCAAAACAACACATATGCCTCCAGCTGCTCGTGCGTAGCTCTATCGTGCTTGGGTTTACTATAAAATAAAAGTTAAATTATAAATTTTGTTAATAATTAAAATTTGGAAACTTACGTTGCAGAATTGTCCATTTTAACGAATAATTTGAATAGAAATCAGCTGTTTTCTATTTACATTATTTTTTCACCATACGTGTGGGGAAAGCTTTACGAATTGAAGCTTTTACTTTTATCAAGATTGCCACAGAATACCAAAATATCGCTTGTTAAATATTTGAGTTAATTGTCAATATTTTATTAATTTGTCAAAAGCACAGAATAGGGGTGTTAATATTTTGAAAATGTATTTCGTCCATACTTAAATTCTTTGTGATTGTAATATTAATAACCTTAACTGGGTTTGGTAATAATTTCATTGTGAGGGGACTTACGATGTCTATAGACTAAGTTATCAATTTGAGCATTACAATTTTCAAATCCTATTAAATAATTACCGTTAATAGTAAAGTTGTTGGAATTACAGTTATGATAAATGGTTTTATTTTTTGCATTGATTACGTAAATATGGATGGTATCCATTTCTATTACTTTTGATGGGTTATTATACTTATATTTACAATTCATCTTAATTTGACTCCTTTGTTTTAGGTAAAAAGACAATGTTTCATTATTTTATTCACAAATTGAAGTGTAAACTTCTTTTATTTTGGGCCATAACATTTAAAATCTCTTCCTCCGTCACGTCTATATCTCTATGGATATTCAAGAGAGCCATTCCGTTGAGGCGTGCTTCTCCAGTTTTATTTCTTAAATATGTTTTAAGCCTGCGAAGTGAGGAAAACGAGCGTTCACTTGAAGCGACAGATATAGGGATTGTTGCTCCAATCTTTAAAAACGATGCACTGTTTTGAAAATTTTTGCATCGCAACAATTCAACGCGTCTAAAAAAGTTTTGGATCTCTTTGTTTGATTTAACCAGTTCCTGAAAATATATTCAAAATTTTAGTTAGAAAATATAATCTGAAGAAAAGATTTTTAACCTTTTCCACATTCTAAATTCAGCAACGAAATCATCGGGATCTTCTACATCAGCGGACCATTGCTTTTCTAAAACACGAACAATCATCTGCAATAACGTCAAGATCTATGCATTTATTTGGCAAAATGTTTTCAATTTTGGAAAGCAGCTCTCGATGTTTTAAAAATCGTTCATTGATTTGGTCCAAAAAATGATCTAAAAACGGTATATAAATTGATCTGCGGTAATATTCTTCCGGTTCGCCTTCATAATTGTCGCGATTAGTTTGCCGTTTCGCCAAACGCGGAATTTTGATTTCTAAATCTAATTCTGCGGCTATTGTTTTAACTGATTCAAAAATGAGTTTAAACGCTTGTCAAGCGTTGCCGCGAGCTAAAAAAATTAAGTATAAAAAAGTATCAAAAAGTATCAAAAGCACAACCGTTGTTTTAAAGATTTTCATTTGAAAAACAAATAATAAGTAAAGTTGTGTATCTAATTCAGACCAGTTTTTTCTGGTTGTTTTTATTAAAAATATAGACATTTTAGTTAAGACACTCAAGTATTTTTTTGCAAATAGCATAATTTTTTTTAATTTAAATTTATTTCACAACAGTTTGCTCATGGAACGAAAACTAAAAGTCATAATAAATGAGTTTTTATTTTTCCTTTATTATGATTTAAAATAAACTCTAAAAAAAAAGTAATAGAAACCTTATTGGTGACTTTTCAGTTCAGAACTAATTTTCAAAAGAAGTCCATTTTCGACTCACAATTCCCCTTAAATCTAAAAAAATCCAGTTTAGCAGCCACAGAGTTATAAGGCAAACTCATTACTTTGAAGTAAATTAAAAAAATATCTCTGTTCAGTTTATATTTTCCTGGGTTTTTTAATTGGCCTACATTCCCACAACTTTTTAATACTATCCAGATAGTACAATAGGTTTGTTTTTAGTTTAACATTTTCATAGTTTCAAAAAATTAAATTCTATCAGCAGAAAAGTATCAAAATAGGCCGTTTGTGAACAAAAAAGTAACAAATCACAAAATTTAGAAAAAAAAAGTACCAAAAAAGATACAATTGTATCAAAACGGCAACGCTGTTAGTGACTAATGTATTCATTTATTTTACATATTCATACAACGTCGGCAGAAAGATTGCTTTGAAACCAACAAATTACAATTTTTCAAATGACTATGTAGAATTAAATTCTATTATTTAAAAATTCAATTAGTTTGGGGGGGGTTTTAACACCCCAAAACCCCCCCCTCCCCCCCTGCGTTCGCCCCTGTCATTTAGACATAACATTTCTTTTTCTTGTATATTTAATTCTGCTTGATTTACATTCGGTATAGGTTGAATGTATATTGATTGATAGATCTCTTTAGTAAAACTAGGAATCTTCACTAAATTCACAATATTTTCGTTTTGAGTGACAATTACAATTTTGATCTTACCCAATTTTTCGAAAGTTATATTCAATTTTAAACTATCGTCATCTGAAATAATATCTCTACTTAAGAGGTTATTTTGGCTCGTCATTATTGTTGGAGCAAGAAGCATTTGATATATATACATGTGTGTACAAATGTAAGCAGCGTAACTAAACGTAAATTAAGTTATTAACAAGCAATGAGATAAAGAGAGATTTATAATAACAATTCATTACTTTTATCCGGAGCACGGACCATGTCTTTAGGGTGACCCAACATCCCTGCCCCCGTTGAAAGAACTATTTTTCAAGAAATCGGAAGAATGGCTAATTTGTGTATTGGCCTACAAAGAGTTCCAGTGGCAGTTCGGAGATTCACTACTCTAACATGGCCATCTCGTCCAAGAACGGTTGGTTCGACCCGACCTAATCTCCAACGTTGCGATGGCAGATTGTCGTCATGTATGATCACTAAAGAACCCTTAGTGAGATCAGGTGAAGGTGTTGTCCACTTTACACGGGCTCGTAGTTCGTTTATATAATCCACAGACCAGCGATGCCAAAAACTGATGGTAGTGATTGTGTTGTAGCGATCATGGTGTGAAACGGTCTTCAGCTCCAGTGAGCGCTCAGGCAAGCAACGCAAAGAATCACCGACCAAAAAATGACCAGCTGTCAGTGCACCAAAGTTGTTGGGATCTGATGACATTGAACATAGCGGACGTGAATTAAGAATGGCTTCTACTTCGAATGTCAATTTAGTGTTTGCCAATGAGCGATTTAACAACCCCTTCGCGCTCTTTACCGCAGCTTCCCAGAGGCCGCCGAAGTGAGGTGCCCTGGGTGGAATAAAATGGAAATTAATAAAATCAGAGGAACAATATTAATAGATTTCATTTAATGTTTCAGTTTTGAATAAAAACTGTTTGAGGCCCTTTAACTGGTTAGGTGCGCCCACAAAATTGGTAGCATTGTCGCAAAAGATATCACATGGCATTTTACGGCGACCACTCATTCGCTTTAATGCAATTAGAAATGCGTTTGTTGATAGGTCGGAGACCACCTCGATGTGGCTTTAGTTACGAGGCACACGAATACAGCTAAATATGGCTTGGTGGGGGGTTTTCCTCGAATTCGAAGATATGTGTTTATTGGCCCACAAAAGTCGATTCCGCAACGTTCAAATGGGCGTGCAGGTGTAATACGTGTAACTGGTAAGAGATGCTAAGCAACAATTCCAGGCTTGGTGTATATGTTGGGGAACCGACTCGTCCCAATCTAATTTTAACAGCCACAATTCCTGCATAATTATTTCTGAGGTTATCACGAGTGGGGAAAGCACTCCAAGTGGATCGAAAAGCGATGAAGCGATAGACAGTATTGTGCGCTTTGTGATAGACTTGTGAACTTGCTTTGGTGTGAATGAAAATAACAACGTGTCGTTGCGTTGATTCCAAGTCACCCCAAGTGCACTAGATGTAAAATCGTCGGTAATGCTTAGCTCTTTCATAGTTTGGCCATCCATGAAATCTGGGTGATTGGAACACCACTTGGATAGAGGAAACTGTCCTCGGCGAAGTATCTCAATAACTTCTTCCTTTAATCTGTGTAAGGCATCTGTGTCATCCGCACCACATAGAAAATCATCAACATAGAACGAACTCTTTACGGCCGCAGCGCCAATTGGAAATTCTGCCACATGCTTATCTGCTAAGTAGTGAAGGCTTCGCACTGCTAGATATGGAGCTGAGGCGGTACCATATGTCACAGTGTTGAGCTGGTATGTGAGAAGATCTACGTTTGCAGAAGCTCGCCAAAGAATGTAATGAAATTCACGATAATTTTTAATCAAAGATACTTGCCTGTATATTTTAGTGACATCTGCGGTGATAGCGTAACGATACAAACGGAAGCGCAGTAGCAACCTGTACAGCTCTGTTTGGATAGTTGGTCCAACTAAAAGTAAGTCATTTAGCGATGTTTGTGTCGTAGTTTGGCAAGAGGCGTCGAACACTACTCGTAACTTTGTTGAAGTACTTGTATGTATCAGTACACAGTGATGTGGTATGTAATAGTGTGGTTCATCTGATTTCGGCGCTTTTACTACAGACATGTGACCAAGACGTTCGTATTCTTCCATGAACGAGACGTACTGGGAGTAAATGTCCGGCAAATGCAACAGTCGGCGTTCGATTGCTAGGAATCGGCGACGAGCGATATCGAATGAGGCTTCAAGTGCAGCGGGATTGTCCTTAAATGGCAGCCTCACAATTATGCGTCCAGTAGTATCTTGATGGGTTGTGGCTATAAAATGACGTTTACAAATTCGATGATCTGGTG
The DNA here is from genome assembly GCF_016617805.1 of Bactrocera tryoni. NCBI lineage: Eukaryota > Metazoa > Arthropoda > Insecta > Diptera > Tephritidae > Bactrocera > Bactrocera tryoni. The sequence continues at coordinate 30,282,015 of NC_052499.1, read as the reverse complement.
AAATAGGGTTGGGTTTCCAGTCGACAGTTTCGAGCACCCAAAGGCGTTGCATGTTTGCGTCAATAGAGTCTTCGCAAAATAGCAGACATGACTTTGAAGGCGTGTAGTGCTTCGACTGGTATCTTAAAGGAACAACCCAGCCAAATAATGTTTTTTGCAATGTAGGTAAATTCGGGCCAAGCTTTATTTGACCAACAGCGAGAGCTTGAAAAAATGCTTCTGCTCCAAGCAAAAGATCGATGCGTCGAGGTTTAAAGAAGGTTTCATCAGCCAAAGTTGCGTTGGTTGGCAAATTCCAGTTTATTGTGTCAATTTCAGCGTCAAAGTTGAAATGCTGATGTACGTGACTTAATTGTTGTGGTGGTTCGAGCTTTAAGATTGGAAACTGAATCACCTATGCTGCGAATGCCAATTTGATACTTTTCTCGACGAAGGTTAAGCCTTTGTGCGAAATCATCGGTCATGAAATTCACTTGAGAATGAGTCGAAAGCTGTTGCCAAAATGACCTGCCCGTGATCCGATATCTCCATATGCGAAGGCGTGGCAGCTAGTTGGTTGTATCTATGAGGTTTGGTTGAACATGATGATGATGGTTGAAACGATTGCGAAACAGGAAGAGATGTTGGACTTGCAAGTGTAGGCAGAGTCGCGTTGTCATGATGCAAGAGCGTATGATGCATTCTGTTACAGGAGCGGCAGCGATGCTTCGACGCACACTGAGCTACTCTGTGACCATTGCTCAGAAAATTGATACAGAGGTCGTATTTCTTGGCGGCATCGTAGCGTTGATTCGTGTTCATGTCCTTAAATTGAAAACACCCAATGTTTTTGTGTTTATCGCTAGAGCAAAGAACACAAGAAGGCTTAGTGATAGCGAATGATGAGGTTTGTCCACGGGTAGTAATCCGAATTGGTTTGGTGGACTCGAACTTATGGTGTGACGAAGAATCGATGAATGCAAAAACTGACAGTGACGTTCTAAAACTTGGGTGCATTGTATTCAAGTTGGAAGCGATTTCTAGCCTAGCGATTCATTCCATTTTTTGCGAGTTTGCTGATTACATTTTAAAATGACATTGTAAATCAGCATTGCTTGTGCGATGTTGGAGCTCGTGCCCAACGATTCTAACGAACTGAATATAGCTGATGCCTTGTCAATCCAACTACGTAATTGTTGATAGTTTGATTTATCGGTTGTTTGCAGCGTAAATAAGGAAGCGATTCCTTCCAAAAAAATCAGAGTGGGATTATCGAAGCGTTCCCTGAGTTTATCTAAAGCTTTCGGGTAGTTTTATCTGGTTACCTGGAAGGCTCTTACGGTTTCCAGGGCTGAACCTTTAAGACACGACAATAAATAATTGAATCGTTCTATATTTGATAGCCGAGGTTCCCGAGCTACAAGCTGCATAATTCCCGCTGAAAGTAGGCAACGGCAACCTTGGCAAGAATGATGGCGTGGAACAGGTGTTGGAGCTGTTGTCTCCGAGTAATTAATTGTAACGTTTCCTTCGTCCCCAAGTTGTGCTTGAATGCAAAGTTTGGATGTGACATAGCTATCCTCTAAATCTGCGCGACCTGTGTCTGATGGATCCAAATCTTCAATGTCAGGTTGAACTGAGAGTGCTTGCTTAAAGTATGACTCTAGTATTCCCAGTCGGCATTGCAACTCCTCATGTGAAGGCTTTTCATCAAAGTCTTTTTATCCCTCAACTATAAATTTAATACGTGATATATTGCGTTTTATATTAGCACGTTTGCGTTTGGAGTATTCAAGAGACATTATCCCTTTTTCGATAATTTTGTACACCCTTAATGTAAAGCGAAGAGAATAACTATCAGCGATCAGTAATAGCGACGGCAAAAAAGAAGTTGTATACTGCTCACTAACAATGCGTTGTCTCACTAAACATTTAGTGCAGGCAGCAAAAAATGTAGAAAATGCATATAACTAATAAAGGGCGATAATAACTGCCGCTAGCAGCAGAGCTCTCAGGATAGATGCGTTGACAAAATAGCAGCAACGGTGCAGCGACCAAGCGGGCGACGCTTTCAAGTGCCGGCAGAACTATGAACGTTCAGCTGAGCAGAGCAGTAAAGGCGCTGACTTATGTTGAGTATGCGATGTTCTGCTAACAAAAGCAGCGAATGCAACTCCGTTAACCAAAATGTTCCAAAGGGTGATTTAGCGAATTATAAGTTAATGGTTGCCACCAGATGATTAATAACACGCTGTTTTGAATGGTGAAGTTGAACTCAACTTTCTTTATTAAACACATTTCTTTTATACAGAATTTGCTTATTTACTATAAACTTACATATGTACGAATTCTTACTTACTAGTACTTATTTCTATATACTCTATAATGATAACGTAAGCAATAATTATAGCAAAACAGCAAACCTCAGTTTGGTCGAGAAACGGCTTACATTGCGGCGGCACGGCTTCCGTTCTGGATTAGTGCCGACGAAATGTGCTGTTGTTGTAAATTTTGGAAATTAACTTTATTGAGCAATGATATTGTATATTTACAGAATATTGCTGAATTGAATAATATCAGTATATTTTGCTAGCTACGAGAACTTTGTTGCTGTACATTTCGTTAGCTATGCTAGCTCCCCCCTTCTTAAGCATCAGCGTCTCGCTGATTAAGAATTATTGGCTACTGAAAGCTGTGAGTAATCTATTATTTGTGGGATAAGAAATGAATTTCTGGTTTTTGGTTTGAGTATGATATATAAAACTAATGATAGTGTTACTGCAACAAGAATTGCTAAGAAGCTTAAGCTAATTGAAATAATGTTTTTATGTTATTCGTTCTAGTTCATTTACATTATTTAAATGTAGTTTATGTAAATAGTTTAAGTCTAATTTAATTTAATTTTCCGTTAGGTTATTCTGAAGAATTGCGGGTAAGATTTGGTAGGAACTTGTTTGCCAGTAAGGTAAGAGTCTAAAGAGTAAATGTCAGTTAGTTTTTTAAATATGATTTATGAATCTTTCTGTTATCTTTAGTAGATATTGTGACGGTATTGTCATTAGTGACAGTTTCTTTTTTAGAAATGGGTTTCGTTTTCCCTTTAATTTGTTTGTTCTTTTTAAATTACCAGGTTTGTAATTCCTTATTTTTGACCTATTTTTGCTGTGATAATTTAGTGTATTTTTTTGGTTTCTGGCTATTTCATTTCGAAGGTCAGAATTAACTATTTCGCTAAAGTTTGTTAAATCTTGGTAGTTGATTCTCTGTGTTCTTCCAAAGAAAATATCAGCTGGTTTCTTTTTCGTAACTGAATGTGTCGTGTTAATATATCTGTCAACGGCAATGTTGACAATTTCTTTAATAGAGTAATCAGGATATTCCACTTGGAGACATCTGATTATTTCAATAATAGTGGAATGTACACGTTCTATCGCTCCATTGACTTCGCTTTTCTGAGGTGGTGCTAGATAGATTTCAATTCCTAACCCTTCTAAATAGTTCAGAGTCATTGGGCTTATAAAGCTGCCTTCATTGTCCATGACCAAAGCCTTTGATACAGTGAAATAGTGTAGAAGCTTTATCAATTTATCCCTGATATGCAGTACTGATATATTTTTTATCCTGAAAAATTTTACAAATTTAGTGAATTTGTCAACGGACGAGATATATTTTTCACCGGACATTTCTCTAATGTCGATATGCAGTATTACTGTTGGATATGAGGATATGGGTGTTGCCTGTAACTTGGGTTTTTGTGGATGCCGGTCATACTTATTACATCCGCAAATTTCACATGATTTAGTATATTTTTTATAAGTTTAGTCATTTGTGGAAAATAGTATTTTTCCAATATCTGGTCTTAATTTTTTTTACCATTGCGATGGGCTCTTTTGTGTTCTTGTTCTATTATTTTAAATTTGACATCTTCGTCTGCGATATCGGTAACTACTTTCTGTGTTATCCTGATACGAAATTGTGAGAAATTTTCTTGATATATTTGCTGTAGTAATGAAATGTATTTCTCTTGGATTTTAATTCCATTGATTATGTTTGGGTTTAGAACGCTTTTGAAGATTTTACTTAGGTTTTCTTTATCGTAAACTTCACATTTAATGAGGTGTCTGTGGAAGCTTGGATGAGGTTCTTCGTGTGTAATTTCCTCCTTTCCTTCTGTAAATATAACTTGATTTTTAAATACGTTAATTGGAGCTTCACAGTGAGGAATGAGCTTTGAGCTATCCTCTTCTGTGCTATTTTGTGAGTTTTCATCTGTGGATGTTAGCGTATTAACTTCTATTGGCAGCCGTGATAACGCATCGGCGACTACGTTTGTTTTTCCTGGTTTGTAAATTAGTTTATAATTATATTCTTCTATCCTTGCTTTCCACCTTTTTAACTTGGCATTGTTATTACTGTTGCTTAGTGCAAACGTGCAGCTGGTGATCAGTAAGAATTTTTATTTCTTTAACTCCATACAGGTAAGTCCTTAATTTGTCGAGGGACCATACTATGGCGAGCATTTCTTTCTCTATTGTCGAGTAATTCTCTTCGGTTTTGTTGAGTGATCTAGAGATGTAAGTTATGGGTCTGTCTTGACCGATTATCCCTTGTGAAAGGACTGCTCCGATTGCAGTATTGGAAGCATCTGTCGTCAGAATAAAGGGTTTCTGGAAGTCTTGGAATACCAGAATTTCAAAAGATTTAAGCAAATATTTTATGTCATTAAATGATTTCAAGCCTTCTTCTGTTAGTGAAATTTTTACCCGTTTGGATTGACTTGCTTTTATTTGAGCATTTTCACCTCTAGTTAAATTGGTAAGTGGCTTGATAATTTTTACAAAGTCTTTTATAAATCTCCTATAATACGATGCTAAACCCAGGAAACCTTTTAATTCCTTAAGGTTAGCAGGTGCGGGAATTTTTTTGATAGCGGATATTTTGTCAGGATCTGGCAAAATACCTTCGCCGGTAACGATATGACCTAGAAAATTTTCTTCTGTTCTAAAAAATTTGGATTTTTCTAGATTGACTTTTAAATATGATTTGTACAAAAGCATGAACACATCTTCAATATTTCGTAAGTGTTCCTCTTTAGTTTTTCCCATTATTATAATGTCATCGATATTAATGTAGCAGGCTTTTCCTATAAGCGTTTTGAGAACATCATTGATCATTCTCTGAAAACTGGAAGGGGCATTTTTAAGACCGAATGGCAACCTAGTAAATTCATATTTACCATTGGCTGTAGAAAAAGCTGTCTTTTCTATGTCCTTTTCCTTCATCCTGATTTGGTGTTAGTGTATAGAGAAAAAATGTGTAGTCGTATTGGAATATTTGTCTCAAGCGGGTAGCCGTGGTTGGCAGGGACCCCATGTGGTGTGCCGTACATACACATATATTTAACTAGATAAGTAAGACTTTTAAAATAGTATATAAGATGTACAATTTTAATTTATGAATAAGACGTATTTATTGCCCCCGGTGGTAAGGATCTAAAGAATCTTATTTAAATTTTTAGGTTTGATCTTACAAATCAACCAGTTTGATTTTATAATTCAAACATTTGGTCCTTCGAGCCGGATAGTAGCTCGAGCCAAAATTGTAAGATCTGTATGAATGAAATACAGGCAATATATGTAAAAGTCCTATTATATATATATGTATATAGGCAATATAAAAGCCCTGTTATTTACACATGCAAATGAATAAGGAAATTGTAAGACGGGTCCATATTCCCGCATATTTATATGATCACATAAGCCGTTTTAGTACGAAACTAAACGCTGTGTATAAACTGTTATTTAAAAAATATTCAGCGGCTGTGAATCGAGGCACAGCAAGGTTAACCAGGCGACCAAAACAATTTCCTCCAACGATTTTTTTAAAGAATAAAAACAGTTCATTAAAAAAATAGTTGAAATTTCGAACACTGCGGACATGTCACAAAGAAGAGCCGAAGATTATACGAAGCGAGTCCAGGAGTTCAAAAAGGAACTAGCAACTGATATAAAATGATAGACCTCATAGAGCAGATAATTGAAAAAAGAACGGAAAGAGTTCGATCTACAATTGTATAGGCAAAAATAAATATGAATACTAGAGTCGTAACTGAAATCGAACATTTCGAAAAACGTCTCCAAAATTTATGGGGCAACATGGAAAGAAATATCCACGAATTGCAACTCTATTACAACAATTCTTATTTTAATGTTGAAATAAAAGATCTTTCTTTTTGTGTCACTTACATTTTGAAAATATTAATGAAACAAAAAGATAATTTAGAAAATAGTAAAGATGAGCTACGCGTAGAAGATATACGTTTTCAAACTCATTTCCTTGATGACATATCGGAAGATATACGTTTCGAAAAGCAATGCGTTGATGACATTTGCAAGCTGCGCGAAGAAATTACATTTGAGAAGCTACGCGTAGAAGACATTCCCTTTGGCAAGCTGCGCGTGGAAGATATAACCTTCGAGAAACTTCGCGTAGATAATATAGCAAAAGAAACAACACCGAAGGAAGATTTTACTACTTCACTAAAACACATAAAGGAAAAATACACTGATGCAGAAGGTGATACCACCGGCAGGAATTCAGCGCAAAAGAGTACAAAAACGATTGCAGCTTTGAAGGACACAAGAACATCAAAGGGTGGATTCATCAGCAGTAAGGACGAACGTAAATGCAGCAAGTCTGATGACGATAAATCAAAGAGAAAAGATGAGAAGTCCGGCGACAAAAAGGATAAAGACATTAGTGAACAAAAATCATCTTCAAACAAGACTTCGCAGAAGGATGACAAAAAAAGTCTTCAGTTAATATCTCTACAAAATCGTCGTCCACAGGAAAGCAGACAACACCTTCACGTAATCTTTGGGTATCCGGGTTATCTTCATTAACGAGAGCCAGTGATCTGAAAACTATATTTTCTAAATATGGAGAAGTTATCGGAGCCAAGGTGGTCACCAACACCCGAACTCCGGGTACACGTTGTTATGGCTACGTAACAATGTTATCATCGTCGGATACCAGTCGTTGCATAAAGCATTTGCATCATACTGAAATCTATGGACGGATAATATCAGTAGAGCGCACTAGAAACGAAATCGGCAGCTCAACAAGTGTCGCCAACACACGTGTGGATACAACAAAAAAAGATGCTAACAAGAAGATACGAGACACAACTTCTAAGGCGAAAATTGGCGAAAATTGGCGAAAATGGGCAATTGACTACAAATGCACTTGTGTACTTAAAAGTAATCCCAAACCATACAGCATAAACAATGAAGTGCGGAACACATAGAGCGCGACAGACTGCAAACTACTTCTGCAAAATATTAAAATACACACGTTCTTATGGACAGTGTTATTTTGACAGCTGTACGACTACACGACTGCAGGCCTACAGTTGTCGTTCTCGCTAACTTCAATATCCTCCTATATTTGCCAACGACAGTACGACGACAGTAGAGTTGACAGTAGAATGGAAGATAGAAAGATGAGGTAGAGTGGTGATGCCACTAATATGTAAAATGTAAAATTATTCACAGCTCTAACAAACTTGAATTTATTTTACAAATAAAAGCATAAAATAGCTATATAATAGCTCTATTATATCATTTGTAATAACAATTGATAATTTAAAGAAAAAATATTTACCCATTTGCTATTTTTTGCATAAAAAATTTCATTTTGAACAAAATATTAAAATTTCATTGAAGTGAAAGGTATTAGTATGGCTACAACGAAATTGTGTACATGCAAAATGGACAGCAGTGTTGTCTTGTGTACATACCGGCCATTGTTATGTTGCTGCCTTCTTACGAATGTTCATGTAGTAAGATGCACAACGCCATTTTCAGTTCACTGTCGTGCTGCTGCAGTCTGTCGCTGTCATTGTGTTCACCACTTGATAAAAGATCTTGTATGACAGCACACAACACACATGCATTGTAAGTTAACAGCAGCAGCCACACAGAGATCTAATGATAAATATAAACAAATTGTATTTTCTTACAGTATTACTGCTTGGTCAGCAGAATACTTTAATTAACAAGACAGTATTACTGCTTGGTCAGCAGAATACTTTAATTAATAAGAAATCAATACATCACTTGTTTTGATAAGCAAGCATAATTCAATATTCCATTATTTGTTTTGATAATGGAATAATTGGAAATTCAATGCTCTGGCATTTCATCACTTAACCCTTTACCTGGCCACGTGACAGAAATGTTACAAACCCAATTTTTGACTGTTATTTTACCATTCTTATTTAATATAGTCATATTGGTTTTTGTAACACAACTGGTACAAACTGTGAATGGTATAAAAGTAATAAGATAGAGCGAGACATTCCTATTGTAACGTATTTTTGTGCCAAAAGTGTAGTTTGGTGACGAAAAGCGGTTTTTGTGAATGTGAAAAAAGTGTTTGTTTGTTTAAATACATTGGGTGAGCATGTTATTTAGTGATTTTACTAAGTGCATTTGAAAAAAAAATTTCATTCGTCTTTTTTATCTTGTATTTATTGTTTGTTACATATATGTCACATTGCCTTACAGCGCGAATATATTTTTAGCAGAATGTCTAAAACTTTGAGCAAGGGTGAAATTCGAGACATTCTTGAGGAGAGTGAAGATGGACTCGATTTTGATGATGATGATGATGTGGATGATCCTAATTATAATTGGTACATGCTGATTTTGATGAAGTGGTTGAGAATATATTAGAAGATATTGAAAATGAAAATATGGAATTGTGTGCAGATCTGTCGAACGATGTTCCGCCCATTTTGTCAGAGAGAGCACAAAAACAAAAAAAACGTTACAATGACATTCTCTGGAAAAAAAAAGAATTTAGTTTTGGAAGAGCACCAATTGCGTTTTACAGGCAATACATCATTGCCCGATGATATAAAGATTATCGAAGCGCCAATTGAATATTTCTTGTACTTATTTCCAAAAGAATTGATAAAGTTTATTGCCAATAAAACAAATTTGTATGTTGTCCAAAAGGACGTTAATGATCCATTTCGTGTATCAGAAATGGATATTCAGCAATTTATTGGAGTAGTTTATATATGTCTTTAGCACAACTTCCTAATGTACCCAGTCATTGGCGCAAAATTGGTACATCCATGATACAAGAAGCGATGCCGCTGAAAAAATTTGAAAATTTACGACGTCGCATACACTTTAACGACAACAGCAAAAATTTGCCGTCGACTGATAAAAATGTTGACATAATGAACAAAATACGCCCGATCCTGGATGAGTTAAATAAGAATTTTGCAAAAGTGCCTCTTGAACAACATCTATGAGTCGATGAACAAATATGTTCCACAAAAGCCCGAACCTTTTGAAACGCTACCTGCCAAACAAGCCTCATAAATGGGGCTACAAAATATTTGTTCTCTGCGGGACAACTGGATTTGCTTACCAAATTGAACCGGAAACTGGCAAAGAAAATATCGTTGGGGATAACGAGCCGGATTTGGAAGCCTCTTCCAATGTAGTCATGAGACTGTCACGTATGATTCCATGAAACCAAAATTTCAAACTTTATTTCGACAATTATTTTACTTCAATTCCACTGCTCGTATACTTGGCAAATGAAGGTATGTATATTCAGTGTGGGAACAATTCGGAGGAATAGAATTCCCAATTGTAAGCTAACAAGCGAAAAAGAAATGATGAAAAAAGAGAGAGGATCTGGCATAGAGTACGTGTGTCAGGCTGAAGGAATCGACATTTCAACAGTTTCGTGGAAAGATAGTAAGTTTGTAAATCTTGCATCGACTTTCCTTGGTGAAATACCAAAACGTAAAGTAAAAAGGAACGATAAAATTCAAAAGAAGTACGTTGAAATTGATCATCCGTCTATTGTTGGTGAATACAACGCGCATATGGGTGGTGTAGACCTTATTGATTCCATCATGGGAAGATATAAAATAAAACTTCGAAGAACAAAATGGCAAGTTCGAGTATTTTACCATCTATTAGATTTAGTGATGGCAAACGCTTGGCTTCTATATAAAAAAAATTGATCCAATAACACAGAAAAGTTGTTGCCTGCAGCAGAGTTTCGCTTACAGATCGCGGAAACACTTTTAAAATACGGACAAAAAATAAACGTCAAGACCACTAGATCCCTCGAGCCACAAATACAAGCGAAAAAACGCAAAGGACCAGCGCAGCACGCCCCTCCACAAGATTTACGACTTGATCAAGTTGGTCATTGGCCAATATGGACGAAAAAGAGGATAAGATGCAAGATGCCTAATTGCCAAGGAGTTACCCAAACAATGTGTGAAAAATGCGGAATTGCATTGTGCTACAACAAGCATAATAACTGTTACCGTGCATACCATTTGACATAAATTTAATTTTCCCTTGCCAGGCAATGTAACATATCTATCACAAAAGATATTTTCTTAAATAAATAGTAAAAAAAATTAAAAAATAAAATCTAAGAAAATTGTATTTTTATTTTGACTGACGCTACCGAAAAACAAAAAAATATTCAAAATTTGTGGCCTTGCCCGATTAAGGGTTAATGTAATGCCAAAGCATCTTTAGTAATAAGCATAGAATTGTAAGAATATAAATATAAGTGCTTTTACTAATAAAGTCAGTGTATAATCGGCAGGCGTATTGATAGATCATCTTGATGATCGAAGCGCACCATATATTATCGCACTCAAACCAACACTTGTGTTTTATTTCTACCGCGCGTAGCGGAACGGAATACATTTTTTTTAATACTTCCCACGCAAGGGAAGTTAATTGGCGCCCAACGTTAAGGGCACGTGTTCGTAACAGTCGCGATTACTGAACACCGGTGCCGGAACCATTAAAAGTACAATAAACCTCGTGCGAGAGGTAGTACGATTTAAAAATTAAAAAAAAAAAACAAACAAGTATCCCCAAAATAGGGAGAAAAGTAAAAAAAAAACAAAAAAAGATTTAAAACAAAAAACTACAACAGCAAATATAAAGTGATTTCCAAGTTTGAATTGAAGAAAAAAAAACTGAAAGTGAACATTTATGAACATTTGTGAAAATGTCAAAGAAATAAAAGAAAGTGTGTGGATCCATAAGACATCCACATAAAAAACGCTGAAAGCTCATCATAAAAACAAAAGAATCAAAAAATTTCTGTAAATCAGAAATTTTGCCAAAAACATCTTATTTCATCTAAACCTCACACACGGCCGCCAACGACGACCATCGCATAACCAACCGCCAAAATTCTACTCAAAAAACAACAGCAGCAATAGCAGCAACAACATAAAATTAGTTGTAAGTACGACCAACATTTATTAATTAAATGAGAAATAAACCCAATTATATTAAGTATAAAAATTGTTTACTGTGAGTATTATAAAAATAATAATCATGCCATTCACAACCGTCCGTGTTTAAAAATAAAATAAAAATTGTACATCAAATATATACAAATTATATTAAATTAAATCTTAAAAATTTTAAATGAAGGCTCGACCAGCCAAATAATAAAATATTTTTAAAAACCGCGATTCACCACCGCAAGGGGGACCCTCCGGTTTATAACAAAAACTCAATTCAGCGATTCTGAACTCCAGACCCTCCAGAATAAAAGAGTCTCCTTTCCTAGAAAGGATCAAAAATAAAAAGTATAATATAAAAAACAACAAAATGACAGACGCTTTACCAACTGACTTGGACTATAATGAAATAGACAGAATAGTCAGAAATCTTGAAGGATTTGTAGAAGTGAATAAAATTAATAAAAAAGAAAGGGATTTAAATAAAGTTCTTAAAATTAAATGTATGGAAAAAGTTTTCCAATATATAGGAAATAAGAAGGCCACACTTGAGGACTATTATAATCAGGAGACAATTATGTCCGAGACTATAAAAATGATACAAGTATCAAAAATGGAAGATTTGTTTTAAATGGGAAGTAATATAAGTGCTCCAAAATACGAAAGGTTGCATTATTGCGATTACTGTAAAGGCAACCATAAATTTGACAATTGTCCATATTTAAAGGAAAAGAAAAGAAAAAATTAATTTATCAAAAATGGCCTTAAGTAGCGAAAATGAGACCTTAGTCGCAAGACTAATTGCCGCAACGAACGCATCACTTAGATAAGAAATATCTGAAATGCACAGGCAAATAGAAGACTTAACGCAGTCTACAACAATAACCGATTACAAACCTGAAGTAATAAATTCAGAGATTCGCTGTGACGAATCCCTAGAAGTGGTAAAGTCTTTACCAGAATTTGGGAGAAAACAGAATAAATATGTTAGCTGGAGGGAATTGGCTAACAATGCAATGAGTTTATACGTAAGAGGCAGCCGCAGGTATTTTGCTGCATTGACTATATTAAGAAATAAAATTAAATACCATGCTAATGATATTTTGTCCAACCACGGAACAGTTTTAAATATTGATGCTATTTTAGCACGATTAGATTTCGCTTACGCCGATAAGCGACCAGCTCATATAATTGAGCAAGAGATGAGTATTCTGTATTCAAGTTCTAATAACAATAACAGGCAGCACACTTTTAATAACAACAGATTCAATAACAGTACTTTCAATAATAATTTACGGTTCCCATAAGTACAGCCACAAAGGAATTACAACCAAAGAATGGGTTATCAGAATAACCAACCACGACCTACACCAATGGATGTCGATTCAAGCATCCATACACGCAACCATATGTTGCAAAAGCCAACAACTTTTAACCAAACATGAAAGTACACAACAGAATGTGCAGCCACCAACTAAGACACACCACCAACACAGACAATGATACAAGCTTCCCATTTCACCCTGGAGAAATAATTTGTGAAAACATAATAAGATAAAGAAATAAGCTGAACCTCAGGTATAAAAAAAGGTTGAAAAAGAGGATTTAAGAAATTAGGTTAAAATTAATCAGAGAAATAGAATAGTGCACAAGGCTAATAAAGTCCTAAACGAATACTTATTTACTTTTTTAGAAAATGATGGCAATAATAATTTTAATATTGCTAACAATAGCAAAAGAGAAGATTACGTATTATTAGAAGACCGAGGTGTAGCCTTGTATAATGACTACGGAAATATTTTTCACATCACTAATTTAACATACTTTAGAGAACTTATTAGTTCAGACACAAATTATTATAATAAAAAATTCAGATATAAAAATTTTGAACAAAATAATGAACAAGACAAAGCATATATAAACGATTTAGACACAGATCCAGAAATGGAACTCATAGAAACTTTATTAGAACAACTACAAATTAAAGATACAAGATATAGGAGAGGAATAAATGAAAAAGGTACACTATGGAAGTGGATAGCAGGAACATCAGACCATGACGACCTAGTGTTAGTAAATAATAAATTAAACGAATTAATTGAAAATAATAATAGACAATACTCAACAAATTCTAAAATTTTTGGAATTATTAACCAATTAACTGAAACAATTAATAATATTAATGAAAACTCAAATATTAAAATTCTAACGAAACGGAAAAATCAATTCCTAATAACTGAAACACAAAATATGATTAATACAATAGCTATAGGAAAAATGGGAATTTTAAACCCGACAATTTTAAATTTAGACGAGATTAAAAGTATAATTAAAAATGAACATGGACGATTGACAATAACTGATTTAATAGATATTTCAAATTTTAAAATAGTACAGAATAAAGATGTAATAGTTATATATATTAAATACCCAAAAATTATATATGATTGTAAATATTATGAAGTAAGAGCAATTACACAAAAAGATGGCAAATTAATAATTGATAACGACATTGCGAAATGCAAAAAAGAATATATAAATATAAAAAACTGCAAAAAAAAAATGATAAATACTTATTGTAAAATTAATAATAAAAATACTTGCCTATCAGATATTTTGTCCAATAAAAAAGGAAAATGTAAAGAAATTAAAGAAAAACATAAAGACATAGATATAATTAAAGAAGGAGCAATATTATATTGATGACTCTGCAATAAATGGAGTTTACCTTCTAACATTTGAAAATTATACCAATATTGATAATATAACTTACGAAAATATTGATTGTAAAATTTGGAATTATTTAAAAAATAATCATATTAATAACTTTGAAATTATAGAATACATTGAAACAAAAAATAAAGAATTTGAATTTGAAAACATAAATATTTTGAGTAAAAGAATTAAAGAATTTAAATATCATTCACTTTTCTGGTACATTATTGTAATAATTGTACTATTAATAATAATATACATAATCTATAAGATTTTAAAATTAAAAAAATCATGCAAAACTAATAAGCAAAGTAAAAAAACAAAATTCCAATAATTATCATATAACGCTATTTTAGAAAGAATCTACATTATATCAAAAAATGATATTGAATCGGGGACGATTCATCTTAGAGAGGGGGGAGTTAACGGCAGCAGCCACACAGAAATCTAATGATAAATATAAACAAATTGTATCTTCTTACAGTATTACTGCTTGGTCAGCAGAATACTTTAATTAATAAGAAATCAATACATCGTTTGTTTTGATAAGCAAGCATAATTCAATATTCCATTATTTGTTTTGATACTGGAATAATTGGAAATTCAATGCTCTGGCATTTCATCACTTAATGTAATGCAAAAGCATCTTTAGTAATAAGCATAGAATTGTAAGAATATAAATATAAGTGCTTTTACTAATAAAGTCAGTGTATAATCGGCAGGCGTATTGATAGATCATCTTGATGATCGAAGCGCACCATATATTATCGCACTCAAACCAACACTTGTGTTTTATTTCTACCGCGCGTAGCGGAACGGAATACATTTTTTTTAATACTTCCCACGCAAGGGAAGTTAATTTGCATTGTATAGTTGAAAACAACCCCATGCGGTGTGCCGCACATACAAATATATTTAACTAGATAAGTAAGACTTTTAAAATAGTATATAAGGTGTACAATTTTAATAAAATCAGAATGAATAAATTCTCAGCTTGAATAAGACGTATTTATTTTTCCCCCACAAGTGGTAAGTATCTAAAGAATCTTATTTAAGTTTGATCTTACAAATCAAACAGTTTGATTTTATAATTCAAACAACTATAAACTTATATATGTACGAATTCTTACTTACTAGTACTTATTTCTATATACTCTATAATGATAACGTAAGCAATAATTATAGCAAAACAGCAAACCTCAGGTCGAGAAACGGCTTACATTGCGGCGGCACGGCTTCCGTTCTGGTTTAGTGCCGACGAAAGGTGCTATTGTTGTAAATTTTGGAAATTAACTTTATTGAGCAATGATATTGTATATTTACAGAATATTGCTGAATTGAGTAATATCGGTATATTTTGCTAGCTACGACAACTTTGTTGTTGTACATTTCGTGGGCTATGCTAGCTGTGATAACTTGTATGCATGTAAATGGATAAACGTATGGGTGATTATAAATTACAGTGAAACTTCGATAAGTCGTAACCTCGATAAGCGAAAAACCTTGATATTTCATAGTATTTCTTCGGTCCCTAGAAAAATTCATGAAAAATGCATGTATTTAGGTCCCTTTGATAACTCGTATTTTTCTTGAGACAAAAATTGAAAAATGTGTATCAAAAGCCTCTACAACTCGTATTTTTTTGTTCACAAAAAAACGTACGTGACGAAAACATAGTATGTACTTTATATTTTAAAATTTAAATATGTACAATCATTTCTTGTTTTTTATGTAAAATTGAAAAAAAAAAATAAAAAACTATAATTCGTATATTCTGTATGTTGCCTCTATAAGTTGTATAACTTGATAACTTGAAAAAACCAGTAACTTGAAATATTCATTTCGATCAAAAAGGAATTAAGCTCGCGAACACTTTCGCGTGATTATTTTTTAAAACTTTCGAGGTTGATTAACTGAGCAACTTAATGGAATTTTGGCGATGAAATTCCATAAAAGACCAGTGTTTATCGATGGTGTGGTGATTTCGAGTGTGGTCGTAAATCAATCTTAGACCAATTTCGTGAAGGTCGTCTGAAACAGCTCTTGTCCCGGAAACTATTGATGCTGTGCGCAAATTCACATTGCAAGATCGTTACATGACCTATCATGTGATTGAGACAACTATAGGCATTTGTGAGACCAGCATACATTCAATATTGCATGTACATTTGACTGTAGATCGCTTAAAATAAGCCTCTTGTCGATTGGTTGAGAGAAATAATGGGCTTCGAATAATGGACATCGTACGGCATGACAGATGATGAAACGCGTATGTGCTCGAAAGTAAAGAGCAGTCGACTGTATAGGTGTTTCAAGATGAGCTGAATCCAACAAAAGTTGTTCGTGCACGAAGCACTTCCAAGCAAATAGTTGCTTGTTTTTATGGAACAACTGAACATATCGCATCCATACCAAAACGCAAAACAGTAAATTCTGAGTTCTTCTGTCTTTCAAGAAGTCAGAAAAACCAACCGTCGAAATCAGATCACTCTTCATATTTTGAGCATTCAAACCATCACTTTAATGAGTCATCCATCGTATAGTCATTACTTAGGACCAAATATCTTTTATTTCCGTATGTAAGAGATAAACTAAGAGGTCAACGTTTTCTGATACCAGAAAAGGAGGTTGATGTGTTCAGAACCCATATCTATTTATTTATCTCAATCAGAGTGGCAAAAGGGATTCGAGAATCGGTCCAAACAAGATCTTAGTGGAAAATATTTTGAAAATCAATAAAGCGATTTTCGATGAATAATATTTATTTTCGTTCTCTAATCACGAAATAGTATTTAATGTATTCCCTTGTCAAAGTGAGGCCGGAACTTCTTCTTCTTCTTAATTGGCGTAGACACCGCTTACACGAATATAGCCGAGTTAACAACAGCGCGCCAGTCGTTTCTTCTTTTCGCTACGTAACGCCAATTGGATATTCCAAGTGTAGCCAAGTCCTTCTCCACCTGGTCCTTCCAACGGAGTGGGGGTCTTCCTCTTCCTCTGCTTCCCTCGGCGGGTACTGCGTCGAATACTTTCAGAGCTGGAGTGTTTTCATCCATTCGGACAACATGACCTAGCCAGCGTAGCCGCTGTCTTTTAATTCCAGGCTGACATTGTTGGTGGTGTTTACGCTGGTTCCAAGATAGACGAAATTACCTACGACTTCAAAGTTATGACTGTCAACAGTGATATGAGAGCCAAGTCGCGAGTGCGACGATTGTTTGTTTGATGACAGGAGATAGCAGGTTGAATAAGTCGCACGATAGGGAGTCGCCTTGTCTGAAACCTCGTTTGGTATCGAACGGCTCCGAGAGGTCCTTCCCGATTCTGACGGAGCTTTTGGTGTTGCTCAACGTCAATTTACACAGCCGTATTGCTTTTGCGGCGATACCAAATTCAGACATCGCGGCATAAAGGCAGCTCCTTTTCGTGCTGTCGAAAGCAGCTTTGAAATCGACGAAGAGGTAGTGTGTGTCGATTCTCCTTTCACGGGTCTTTTCCAAGATTTGTCGCATGGTGAATATCTGGTCGGTTGTTGATTTTCCAGGGCTAAAGCCACACTGATAAGGTCCGATCAGTTTGTTGACGGTGGACTCGATAGAACCTTATATGCGATGTTGAGGAGGCTAATCCCACGGTAGTTGGCACAGATTGTGGGGTCTCCTTTTTTATGGATTGGGCATACCACACTTAAATTCCAATCAATGGGCATGTTTTCGTCCGACCATATTTTACAAAGAAGCTGATGCATGCTCCTTATTAGTTCTTCTCCGCCGTGTTTGAATAGCTCGGCCGGCAATCCATCAGCCCCCACTCCTTTGTTGTTCTTCAGACGGGTAATTGCTATTCGAACTTCGATTGGGGAATCGGGTTCGTCTTCTCCTGGCCTTGTGCGTTCACTGCCATTCAGCAGGCTGGAGAAGTGTTCCCTCCATAATTTATGTATGATCTGGGCATCGGTCACTAGATCACCTTTGGGGGTTCTACAAGAGTATGCTCCGGTCTTCCTTCTGTAAGTCGCCGCATTTTTCGTAGAATTTTCGGCCAGCTTATCAAGATCTTCGTACTTACCCATTTCGGCCTCTTTCTTTTTCTGTCTGCAAATGCGTCTCGCTTCCCTCTTCAACTCTCGGTATCTATGCTATCCCGCACGTGCAGTGGTCGATTGTGACGTTGCGAGGTAGGCAGCCTGTTTTCTCTCCGCTGGGACACGGCACTCCTCGTCGTACCAGCTGTTCTTTTGCATTTTTCGAAAACCAATGGTTTCGGTTGCAGCTGTACGTAAGGAGTTTGATATGCCGTCCCACAGTTTCCTTATACCGAGTTGTTGACGAGTACTCTCAGAGAGCAGGAGTGCAAGCCGAGTAGAAAATCGTTCGGCTGTCTGTTGTGATTGCAGCTTCTCGACGTCGAACCTTCCTTGTGTTTGGTGGCGCGCGTTTTTTGCTGCACAGAGGCGGGTGCGAATCTTAGCTGCAACAAGATAGTGGTCCGAGTCGATGTTAGGACCTCGGATCGCACGCACATCTAAAACACTGGAGACGTGTCTTCCGTCTATCACAACATGATCGATCCGGTTGGTAGTTTTTCGATCCGGAAACAGCCAGGTAGCTTGATGAATCTTCTTATGCTGGAATCTAGTACTACAGATAACCGTTTTTCGGGCCCCGGCGAAGTCAATCAGCCTCAACCCATTAGGGGATGTTTCATCGTGGAGGCCGAATTTACCGACCGTAGTGCCAAAGACACCTTCTTTGCCCACACTGGCGTTAAAGTCGCCAAGCACAATTTTGACATCGTGGCGGGGGCAGCCTTCATAAGTGCGCTCCAAGCACTCATAAAAGGCATCTTTGGTCACATCGTCCTTCTCTTCCGTCGGCGCGTGGGCGCAGATCAGCGATATGTTGAAGAACCTCGCTTTGATGCGGATTGTGGCTAGACGTTCATTCACCGCAGTGAATGATAGTTCTCGGCGACGGAGTCTCTCTCCCACCACGAATTCAACACCAAACTTGCGCTCCTTTATATTGCACCTCCCAATTAAGGGACCGGACATCCCAGGTGCATGCCCAGATATCGTAGTCCTTATTTCGTTTGCCATGGTCGTCAGCAAAAGGGGGGTCGCTCATCCGAGGCTGTCGTTTAGTTTTCATTGGTACTGTTTTTTACGTGGCGGGTCCCAAACCCAGCGCACAACCCTATGTAGGGGATACTTCTCCTTCTCTCTTTAGCTCGCCTTCAAATTTGGTCAAAGACCGGAAGTCGTGAGCTGCTTGAGTCATATGTAAAAGAATCGATTCTGGCCACTCCCAAGTGAATGACGATCAGAGAACTTTCCTCACTTGTGTGAATTTCTACACATGACTCCATCCTCCCGGAACTACTACTTTATATATAAAAAAATGTCAACTATTCAACCAATTTAATAAAAATTTTGCTATATCCAACTTCGGAGAAAGGATAGTTTATTTTCAATTTATAGTCACAATGCAGATAAGGGTATCCGTCAGTTTAACGTCGCAGTGTATAAGTATCCAAGAAAATCGTAATTTGGAATGAGTACACAATGACTTACCAATATTCAATCGAAACACAGAATTAGAAAAGATTTGAAGGACTGCTCTGTCTGGAGATGTCAGTCAGACTTTCGCCGATGTGGGATGTGTTTAAAGCAATCACTCTCACGGCGAAATATTGGAACACTTCGACCATACAAATGCGCATATCTACTACTCTGTCAGACAACTTTTGCACTATTGCTCATTGTTTTGCACTATTGTAATATTAACCTGATATGTAGCTTTATGTTATATTGTATTATGAAAATGGACGTAGTCGGTCTTCAATCACGTCATACACAATTTCGGGTTCCATCTGTTTCTTTCACTTTAAAATATATAAGTCAAGCACCATTAAGATATCGGAACAGAACTCTGCAAAATTGTCGAAGTCAGGCTAAATTTTTCAAGCCCCAAATACCGAGTAATCATGAAAAATTTGTGAATTTTCTTCGCACCAGAATCGACAGTTTTGTTTATTTATCGCTCCACTCAGATTGCAGACAAAATCAGCAAACTCACGACGTTTACGGTAGTCCAATTTCTTCAGTTCTTGAGTGAGAACAATTTTATACGGATTCATTTTCCAAAACCGCAGATTGTGGTTCGAGACAGTCCCAAATCTTGGAGTCGATAACCAGTGGTCTTCAGCAACACTTGCGCTTGAAATTTTCAACAATTCGACGAATAGCGAGCTCAGGTGAACGATTATTACGACCATAAAATGGCAAAAGCGCACAAAAAGTTCTAATTGGAGACCGGTTTCTTTGATAATAAAAATGAATAATTCTTAAATGTTGTTCTTGCGTATATCTTCCTATGATGAAACTGTGAACATTACTGAATACAATGAAAAAAATTACAGTTCATGACATATTAAAAATTGCCGAAACGACTCTTAGAAATCGTATCATCCTTATTGGAAAATTTTTCTAGGTGTATGAGGCCTTAAGGTATTAATCCCATTCAACCTATTTTTGACACACAGACAAATATTATCGGAAAGGAATTTTCTCTGAATCCAATTATATATCTCACACTTTGACCGATATTTTCTGTCAAAAGTCAACTATATGTGTTGAGGTCCGCAGCTTCGGCACCTAAGGACTTGAACAGTTTTGGTTGGATTTGGACAACTTTTTGTCATAGTGCAAATATGCAAATGTTTAAGAACTGTGATGTGTTTGATAAAAGAAAAGTACACTTATCTAAAACTTATTTCATTTATAATTTGTATTTAAGATAAAATCAGTATTTGGTTGAAAACTTGTATACAAGTACTGCATAGACAAACTTTACTTGTAAGACATAGCCGTAGTTATAGTACTTATATTGAGTAGTTGAAAAAGACTTTTCGTATTTTTTCAATAGATGTCGTTGCAATCGTATATCTCCAGTGCTACTAATCACATTGTGTCATACCATATAGTGTTGGAAAGATGCGATTTTAAGATTCAACGAAAATGTCAATTGCCATTCAGTAAAGAAATCAAAGCTCAACAGATTTCTATGTCATATGTAGTCAGGGATAAAGAGATGCCCAACTTATTCCAGTGTGAGAAACGTCAAATACTCCTGAACTTTGACAGTTTCTTGAGTTCAGAAGGTTTTGACATTAAGAAGCAATTGATCTCTCATATCTAATGAGTGATGAATTGGGCTTCTCCTTATCTCTGCGAGCTGCGTTCGACAACACTGGCCTACAAAAAAAAATTTTTTTGTTTGGTTCAGCTCTGTCCGTATTTGTAGTCTGTAAAGTAGGTATTAACTGTATTGCTGCTACTAGATGTCAGCTGACAGCTCTGGTTTACCTGAAAGTCTTTTTTTAATTTTTTTCCGGTTTTATTCTCTGTCAATCTGATTATCACTTTTATGAGATTAATAGTACAAATTTATTATGGAAAGTAAGTCGAGTAGTTGCACTAATGATCCTGACAAGTTTTGTTATATATGCGGCGAGTATATAATGAAAAATCAACGGAAACCGATTAATGACATTGTAATTCGCTTGTATTTTGCTTACTTTGGTATTGAAATTGGCAATCAAGATAAAGCGTGGGTTCCACACAAACGAGATGTGACTGATATTTTCGTATTAGCTCACAAAATATACCTAAAATCAACTCTAGAATCTTAGGCACCACAATGAGTGTAGGCCAGTGATATTGGTACATTCCACCAATGGATGTTAATAAGGGGGCGAACCATCTTCAACAAAGTTATTGTCACAAAATGAACTCAGTAATTTCATAAATTAATGTTAAAACAATTTGTTACATAAAAGATACAGATTTTGTCAAAATTTTGACTGTTACGGAAAGTGTAGCTTGGAAAAGTTTAGTGTTGATAGTCGAAATTTTCGTAGGTAACAATCAAATTATGAATAAATTATCCAAAATATGCTGACATACTTTAATATTCTGAGAGCAAATTTGAGTTAGATTATATTCACAATCATTTGGATTCATTTTCAGATAATTTAGATAATTATGGTGAGAAACAAAGAGAGAGTTGTTCCACTTGCACGTAAAGTGAGAGAAGAAAGGGATCAAGTTTAATTAAATCGTTCCATTTTGGCAGAATACTACTGAACCTTAAAAAGATATTGTTAACAAGAAAAATATAGAGGAAGTACTTGTTAAAGACGTTTTAAAGTAAGGATATAATATACATACATATATAATACATCTCAATATTTCAAACATAAACTGATATTTGAAATATGGTATATACGTTATTTTGTTCCATGTTTTCTGATTTAGTAATTTACAATGAAAATATATAAAAAATTAACGAGAGAAAATCTTTCAAAATCATTGATACGAGTAGTGTCATGAACTGTGAGTACTTATGTAAACCAATCTTGTATCTAGGGCAAAAAAACACTATAGGCCAGTGTAATTTACTGAAAATATGAATGATGTTACAAATGGGAAGAACAAATAATAAATAATCAAAGTATTCTTTTTACTACCATAATAGTTAGACTGCCTTAAAGAGGACATGTTCTGATAATACAATTAAGACTAAGGTCCGAAATAGACTTTTGTAGATATTGTAATTTTCTAAAACATCCAGATCGTTGTAAGAATATCTTTCAAGAACATACTTTTGATATAAAAACAATTATCTGATTTGCCACAAGGTCGTTAGTGAAAACCGCGGGAGTCATAAATAGAAGTTCCCAACCAATAAAATAAATGTATATCCTACTTATATCAAAAATATCAAGAAATTAAATGGAATACAAAGAGCAGCATTATGGACCCCTCACATTAAGCCATGCCCGACCGAAGCTCTTCATATTCTCCCGCATCAAATGGTCATAGACGTGTTTACTTGAAAAGTCTGCTCTTAGAATAAAGGAATTAGCAGGTAGAAATCGGAAAGATTATGGACATAGCGCCATCCTGAACCAGGTAAACCTAAGTAAATAAAAATATATCCTGCTAAGAATAGATTTCAATATCACTGTCGGATAAGGTTACCCTCTAGACGTGAATAGAAAAGAGGTTTAGTAGGGAAGAAGGATACTATCTCTATCTATACTGACGGGTTCAAATGGACTGCGGAGTAGGAGCGGGGCTATACTCCAATCTGAGCATTTCACTTTCTATCCGTCTACCATATTCAGCCATCATATTCCAAGCAAAAGAACTAGTTATACAGAAGACCTATGGAGAATAACTACATCAACGGATCAATTCCAGTGTAGTTAACAATTACAACAAGGCTTTCAGGTCACTGGCAAGTCGATTCCATTTGCCCATAATTTGGGTTTCGGGTCACAGAAACATTTTCGGCAACTAAAAGGCAGACGAGTTGGCAAAGCTAGGAACCTCCTCAGACTAATCCGATACGTAATTAATACCATGCACGCTGGGGACGATCAAATCTTTATATGCATTTTGATCAAAATTCTCTGTGCAAATGGAAATCAACAACAAACTGCAAGATAACAAAGCATATATGGTCCAAATACGACGGGTATGAAACCAAGGATTTTTGAAATAGATCTACAAATAGTATATACGGACTTACAGCTACTATAACGAGACACCGAGCTTTTGAAGAGCATGTGCTGAAAATGGGCCTGGATATACGAAAACTGTTTTCCACTTTCTCTGTGAAGGCAAAGCTCTATCAAAAAACCGACTCATTGTTTTTGGAACCTATCAGGCACCAAACCGTGAATGGCTGTCTTTACGGACGGAACATAACGGATATACATAAATAAGTAATTTCATTGTTAAACTAAAAGAGAAGTTAAAGTTTTGGTTGAGTCAACAAGGAAACTTGACTCAATCCCCTTTTAAGGAATAATTTCGAAGAGAATCAAAATATTTACTCCACATTTTTAAGCAAAAATGACCTGTAAATCCACTAGATTTGTCTAGAATTTCAGATCTTTATCAGTTGTCGCAACAAAAATGAATGGCAACTCATACCCAAGTCTTCTTAAAAGGCTCGAATATGCAATCGAGTATGAGTTTATCGTACTTATAAGTATATTTGTATATGCATTCATAAGACATGTGGCAAGAATGTCTCGCCATGTCAGTTGCATTTTAGGCCAGCGGCCGACCCGCTTAAAAACCTAACACATTCATACTTACATCCCTGTAGGGAAAAGTACAAGTTCCGACTTTGTTCGGAGCGCTAGACGTCAATGTGAGTTATTATCCATACACATAAGAAAGAATACATAAGAATTGAGAAGTCTTACCTTTGGATGAACTTAAGAGTGTAAATGTTCTCTATCAGCAAAGCTTGTGCGTATGGTACTTCGAACTATAAATGGTGGATAGAGAAGTTAAAGTGTTGACATCGAATCTTTCAGATGTGAGTTGAAGTTATGGTAAGTGATTGTTCCATTCTCTACCGCGAGCATAATGTTATTTTAGAATCTGTGGAGCTCTACAAAAATATTTTGAGATCAGACATTTGACGTTTTCGAAACTTGTTTTTTATGAAATAAAATTCGTCTGAATATACGAGTATATAATGCGTTTTCCTACGGGAATGAAATTGCAGACCTATGAATGCATGTAAGCATAGGCAAACACACTTATGTAACCATATGAATACGTACATAGATGCTAGTCGTAGCATTGCAAATCGTGCTTTAGTATAATTCCGAAGAGCATTTATGTCATTGAAAACCGAAACGCCTCTCGAACGGAATTGTTATTACCACTTATGGCCTGTCGTCTGCCAGCAACAACGTCAACAACAACCATATCATCAGACAAAACAAGTACAATAACAAGCGAATGGTGCATCCATCGAAAGCCAAGCCATTGAATGGCGCATTGAAGGTCCAAATGGATTCGACGAACACAATAGTGTCAGCGCATATGCACTTATTTCCATATGAATGCACTTTCTAGTAAGCGACGGAACATGGATAGGATACATGCACTTACTATTAAAACACAAGTAATCGGAAATGTGTGTCCATAGCCATTCTTATGCAACCACTCAGAGATCGTAAAAATCCTAATAATTGCCAGCAACCCACATCTTCAACAGCACAAAATCCGTAAATTTGCAACCGCAAAAGAAAATGAGTAATAAAATGAGTTTGTAGTAACTCAGAAAATAAAATATTTTAAAGCTGAAAGTAGTGTCACTGTACTAAATCAAGTTCACAAATAATATCTTGGACATAGTTAGTATGTAGTTCAAGAACGCATTTTAGCAAGGGAACTTGGTATTATGCGATAGTAGGGTTCCGTTAGCTTAGTTTTAGATCCAACTTCTTTCTTGTTCTTACATTAGAATGTTTCAAATAGTTTTTTGAAATCGATCACCCGACATTTGTTCTGTAACATACCCATTTATATTATTTGGGATAACAAGGTTTGAAGATAATGTAAGAAATATTGAAGAATATCACTATTAAACACCCTTTAAACAAAACTCACTATATTTATTTAACACCTGCGCTGAAAGCTGACGATTGCTAGAAATCAGCTTCAAAACTGTGCGCGTACATTTTTATACGAAATCGGATTGGCGCGCAGATTGGAAGTTTAAAAGTAAAGCTGTTCAATGCGAGAAAACAGTTTTGCAATGTTTTTCGTTTGCATGGTGGTCTCATTTCATTGTAGAACAATATTTAGAATACCCGCTAATTATATTTTCAAGGGAAAACTTATGACGGGAATTCCCTAATTCATCAGAATATATTCAAGTCGCTATATTCCTTATCGATCGGGAAGTATTAAATATCCGTATTTTTTACGACCTGTAATTTTTCTATTTCTCACAAAACATTAATTAATTAAATACATTTTACAGTTACGAACAATAATGCAAAGCGTGCACGAGCGGTAAGGTGCCTTCTTCATTACTCGTCGTCTTCTCGCCTACCAAAAATCGGTTTGGGCGAAGCAAAATATTATTTATTTGAGGAGTCCATGTCTTCCCTTTTAACTTGCCTAAGCACAAATAAAATTACCAAATTAAAAAGCAATAGCGCGGAATTCAGCGCTAAATCTCGCATCCTCTCTGCAGGCTCCCTAAGACCTACATATAACATAAGTCAATAATATACGAAATATGTTTGTAGTCCATTTAAGTTTTTTACGGCAAATTAGAAGATTTTTAAATATTCGGCTACATCCAAACTAAGCCCTTTCTAACTTGTTTTACCTACCTAATATGGTGATGTTTCGTAACACTTTAATAAAATTTTAATATTCTTCTATGTATCACAAACGCAAGGCTTTCCAATAAGCGTGATATAATTTCTTAGAAAAAGAATACTCTAATAGGTGAATGTAATGGTTGCTCATGAACAATTTGTTGTTTATCTTCACACCAGAATCGATAGTTTTGTTTATTTTCCGCAACACTCAAATGCAATTTTGGCTCAGAAGATGAAGAAAATGTGGTTTGAGACTGTCCAAATTCTAGAAAACGTCTTGGAATTGACAAATGGCTGTCTGCAGCAACACTTGCCTGAACGGCAGCAATATTTTCATTACTTTGAACAGTTCTATATATAGTATACCTGTAGATCAATTCGAAATTCTTGTAAATGTTCTTATATAAGTATATGGGCGGAAGGGATTACTTTGATCAGATTCCACCCAGTTTTGGTATTAGAATATTATTACCAGAAATATAGTTTCTATGAATTTCATTAAGAAATAAATTGATTAATGTATGTGGCGACTTGCACAACACATCTTTAAATTTTTTTAATTCATGCATTGATAGGTTAATACTAAGTTAATTTTTATTAATACAACAAAAGGACAAGTTATCCTACATTCTACTTTACATTGCTGTCCTATAAGTTACAGTACTTTTTTCTCTCTTACATACATTAATTAAGCTATCATAACAATGCAATACCTATTGATATCAGCATTGTCGATCACCGTTATCTAAATAAGCTGCTACTATAAGCTTTAAGATATTAAATTCTAAGCTAAGCATGTCAGTTAGATTTTGGTTACCACGTTGTCCAGACGTGTATTCATAAACTAGTACTCCACATATATACGATATAAAGTAAATCGGTTATTCATATATTAGGTATATGGTGACTAAGGGAAGTATTGTCCTGATTTCTTACATTTGGACAAGAAGATATACTATTATTGAAAACAGATTATTTCTTAATTTCACTAATATTTCTACATATTGAGCAATAAATGCGGTGTAAGGTTGGTAGGTAGGCAGTTAGCGCTAAACAGCCATTATGATACACTAT
The DNA here is from genome assembly GCF_016617805.1 of Bactrocera tryoni. Lineage (NCBI taxonomy): Eukaryota > Metazoa > Arthropoda > Insecta > Diptera > Tephritidae > Bactrocera > Bactrocera tryoni. The sequence goes on along the minus strand of NC_052499.1, from coordinate 30,254,729 downwards.
TCGTAAGACCTTTCGTTTCATTGTTATGTGCAAACCATTTGGTACCCTCAATGTAACTACTTAGGTCAGGTTTGGTACCTGATGGGTTCCAAGAGTTCTATATCGGGATTGTGATAGATCTGGGCATTCGCAGAGGAAGTATAGTAGCGTGTCCTTACTACCCTCGCCTTTGCAGCTGCGACAAATATCGTTATGAAGCATTCCCATTTTTAACGCGTGCTCTCCAAATAGCCAATGCCCCGTTATAGTACCTGTGAGTCTATATAAGTATGCTTTTCATGGACCTACTTAATAAGTCATTTGTTCTTTTTTGTCATATTTTGACCATATCTGTTTAGCTATCTTACATTGGGTTGTAGGATTCCATCTGTTCTGAGCTATTTGTTCAAACTGCGTATTCAGCTCTAAGGTAAAATTAATAATTTTTTTGCATTTATTTTTATTTTTTTTTTGAACGACCAATATGTCGAGAATATTATGTGCAAATTTTAAGTCAATTACAGTTAAACTAACGGAGTTACAGCGTTTAAACGACCGACCGTGATACCTGACTTTGAAACTTCAAATCGATTTTCCTGAAAACGTTATTTTTGAAGTTCGTGAACATTAGAACTCAAAATCTACTGAACCGATCCTTTTGAAAATTTGAACATTACCTCTTCACATAAAAGAACAGGTAATCAGATGGAGTTTTTTTCATTTTTTTTACAATTTTTTATTAACAAATTAACTGCGATTGTTTTAGCTAAAATCGCGCTCTTTACTTCCCAGTGCTGCAAAAAATATAAAAAAGCTCGTTCTGATTACCTCGAGAAATACATCTCCTTTAAAACGCTTATAAATTTGTTTGTTTCAGATGAACCGGTAACGAGTTATAATATTCACTGCTAAACCACTTTTTTTTAAGGCGCTGCTAGAGATTCACCGTCACAGGCTTATTTATTAACATTTTTCATTGAAATTTTTTTTTTAATATACTTCAAAAGTTGTACAATAATATGTTCTTAAATTTAATAAAATTATATTACTCATGTCGGCGCAAAAAAAAAATAAAAATATATTCTTTTGTTTTTGCCTTTAAAAACTAAGCTGTCAGTCGGCTTCTCTTGAGGGGCTAACTAATTTTGGATATCCTTAGCAGGTATGAGCTTCAAGGTTCAAAGAGGCCTGGTCCGCGCACTTATGTAGCTTGTAACCTCAAAGGATTTCAGAGGGGTCAAAGCCCCTCTTTCCTGTAAGGCGTTAGATGATGTAGAGTTTTCGTCTATTAAAGACGCAAGGTACTGCCTTTGCCACATCGCAAAAGTGTCTAACTGTTGTTGTGCTGCTTTTTTCTACTCCCCTATGCTTAAGTTTTTCGGCCAGAGTTTCCAACGTTTCGTTGTGGGAGCGATTTCTTTTCTCCGAATTTGTTTAGGTGGTAACTACCGCAGTTTCCCATTACTCTCTTTTCAAGTAACTCTCATACTTCTCCACCACCAGTGTCTGTCGCTTTATCTCCTTTTCATCGACTGAACCGCCAGCAGACTGTGTTGTAGTTGTTTTGTTTTTGTGTTTAGTCCCACCAGTAATCCGGAAAGGTTTGGTCCATTTGTCCGTAGAGCCGGTATGCTGCCAGAAGGTACTAGTTACCTCCGACCTCGTCCGGGTATCGGAGGAGACCGTTCGCAATCAATTACTCAATTACCGCGCGCTGACCATCCAACCATCAGTCTCGACTCCTTGGCTTAGGGTAGTGTTGGTGAGGGTATTCTCACACTTCCCATATTACGAAGATGAGCGTATAACAGAGGGTTTATTCATCCATTTCCATATTGTCTGAACTATGGGGTATCCCTCTTAGTTCGTAATAGGAAAGTGAGTTTCTATTTGGGATTGGCCAATTACTATTATATGATGTGGCATTAAGTCACCCGGAAGTTATTTATCTTAGCTGTATCCCCAAATGGACGAATTGGAAAATATTGACCCGATTTTAACCATCCCGCCTATCAGACAAACAGTAGCACGGAATTCAAGTCGTCTTGTCATCTACTATGCACAACACTATTCTACACTCTGCAAACTATTGCGAAAGAGATAATGTTTGGCGCAAGCTATTAAGTATATTCTTCAAATACGCTCGCCATTTGAGTATACTTGGTAATTTGAAAATAATCAGATTTCCAAAAAGGGTCTAGTAATAATTCTATTCTTTTTATCGTCTTATAAGACGGTCATTAAGGAATTCCCATCCACTTGCACTTGGTAACACGGCAACTCAGTTGCCCTTTAACAAAGTCCAAAACACGAAAAAGTGAGAAAAGAGGAATGCCAACACGTCGCAGTGGCGTCATAAAATCCAAATTGCCTTTGAATGCGTAAAAACGAAACTTTTTAATTTCAGCTTAATAAAATGTAATTAAATTTCTACTCCACGATGCACAAATCGGCAGAGGCGACATCAGCTGCAACAACAACAAGGCGGCAACGAACAACAGCTGACACAACAATCCCAACGGCAGCGTGGCAGCGTGGCAGCAGGGAGAACAATAGCGGAATGCATTAAAATGAAAAGAAATTTATAATTTTTGGCACAACATGCCTTTGTCCCTAGAAGTGGGAGAAGTGGTTGAACAAGAAGAGGAGAGAAAGTAATATTTGTAATTGTGAAGAGGCAGTGGAAGGATTGCGATGCAATCGAGGCGAGCCAACAACACAAATCAGACGGACAAACTCACTGAGGCGTCGCTTTATTTGGAAGGGAAAAATTAAGCGAACGAGAAGTGGGCGTACAACGCGCCAAGTGTGCAGCTAAAATCGTTTGCGCTACATGGTTGTTGCTGCCCGAGCCGCTCGCACACTGCTCAGATTGCGTTCCCCATTTCAATATTTTCAATTTAATGCCAAGCACACTGTGGCAAGGAGCCACCAGACAGGCAGGCAGGCAGCATGCGGACAGGATATTAAAGTATCCTGTTGAGATTACAGCCCGAGGTTGTTGTGAAACCATACCTACGTATATGCATATGTATGTATATGTAGATTTGTATTTTCGAAGATCATAGATATAGTATTACCAGTGCCACGTTTACGCCGGAATAATTATGTAGTACATATTCAAATATATATAAATTTATAAGAGCGTGCACGCCAAGAGAAATAATCGTTTAGGTGTAAGTTTGCATGTTTTTGTTGTTGTAAGTGCACACAGTGAGATAGAATTAAATAAAAATGTCGGTCTACCCAAAATGTCTCAACCGTATGCCCCGTCGCCTGCGCAAGCGATGCCAATCGCGGCGAACTTCCATTGCAAAGCACAGCACAAGGTTCTTGCTATCGTTGTTGTTGTGCTTCCGGTTCTTATGTCGCAACAACGCCAATGACGGCCTGATTTCATTCAAAAACATATTTATATGCCCAGCAAAGTTCGGTAGAAGTGGAACGAGGAACAAATGTGAATTGACAACTCGGTATACTTACGGTCCTTACTGTTATTTGAAGTCGGCTGCAGTTAAATGTAACTAACATGTTTCCCCAAAGTGTTTTCGACATCCAGAGCTGCTAATAATTTAAAGTAACTTCAACAAAGGCATACATATAGGCGCTTAGCAGGGTATAATTTAAATTTGAAATTTCGGCAAATTTTAGTTGGAAGTTTTCAATTTTTTTGTGTACTCTACTTGGGGGCAATCTTAGCAGGAATTATAATTTGATACTTTTATTAATCCGGGAGTGCAATTAATTTTAATTCTACAGAAAGCACAGAGAAGCTATTTTAACTTTTAAATTGTCAATTTGAATGAACTGTGTGAAGGTTCAATGCAACCCAGGGAGGAATACTAACGCCAATTACTCTATTTAAATAATGAAATTTATGAAACGATGATATTTTTGAAAAGAAGAATGGAAATGCCGGAGATTATAGCGGAGTCAAAATTACATCAACTACGGCTCTGGGGGTTATTCCAGATATACGGCCAATGGATATTCAAGTGAAGTATGACGCAATGCTTACGGCCAGCCGGCTCAAGATCTTAGGCTATTGCAGCCAGACTCGCCTCACTAAGGGCTCGGCTTTATTAATGATCTTGAGCTAAATGCGCAATACGATCGAGCAAAAGAGCCCAGTAATTGGCCAAAGGTTATGTGATCGGCGAAATCTACATATTCACCGACGGATCAAAAGATGAAATAGGAACAGGAGCGGGCTCTCTCTGTAGTAATGCATACAATGCAATCTTTCAATCTAGCAAGTTCATACTGGGCAGCCAAGCGGCAATTATAAATAAATACAACGAATATATAATTGGTGGTAGGAGATATTCTATGGTAACAAACCGTAATGTTTTCGTCGATGTGTGACAATGGATGTGATATGGTTCCATCATTCCACACCGTAATCCAATATACGCTATGAATCGTTCGCCATCGGTCAGCTGCAAAAAGTTTAGTGATAGTTTGAGCGTGGAAACCATCCACAGCAACTATTATACAGGATTATTGGAATATTTCAACGACAAATTCACAGAAATAGGGACAGTACTTTTATTTTATAAACACAAAGCAAACGGTAAAATATCAATGAAATCAATTACAAATTTGCATGAAATTGAACTGAAATTGCTCTCCCATCCTAAACCTCAATTTATATACACACCACTTCACTCAAAAAAACTGACACACTATATCTAGGAACGGTCAATGGATATCCCCCTACTCGAAGACACCAACACACTCAACAGCGAAGAAGACAACACACATTAATACACCACATATTAAACTAACAAAAGTGATTAGATGATAGCCTCCACAAAACACTCCGTTCTATACAGGGCTGCACCAAGTTACAATTCGTTTACATTTTGATTACGACACCATTCCTGTGCATTCCGTACATCCAAATTCGACACCAGCATTCCAACGCATACAACTTCAACTATATACAATCGCGATCCTGCACCTTGTTTTCATCCGGACATGGATTCGTCCGCTCGTTGTTGATCCCACGTCTAAAACATTCACATTTTTTTCCAAATTTTTTCTCGCCATACTAAATTCAGTGGTGTGTGCAATATTAAAATTCAATTAAAGTGGGAAATCGGAACTCTCCCCCCTTTGAAGTAATGATAAAAGTTTCCGGGAAATACATCTTATGGATTTTTCTGACTTCACTTTAATTTTTGTAAATTCATTAACTTTAATAAAAGATCCAGATAAAAATACCATCAAATAAATTTTGTGATAGGCAAAGATGACCCTCCACTAATTTAAATTAGATGAGTCAGCATGTCACCGGCAGAGGGAATCAAAGTAAATGACAAAAATTTACAGTCGTTCTTGGACTGTGCACATTTCGATCGGAGCTCGAATACGAATTGTATAGAATATAATACCTCAAAATAGAGACTCAAAAGTGTTGTTATTGCAAAAGAACATGGTTTTCTTGTGCAACTGTCAACTTTACTTTACTAATTACCGTTAATTAAAATAGGTGCAAGCAAGACATTGTAGCCTGGGTAAAAAGACTGAAGTAGAGCAACAAAATGCTTGGGGAACAAGAACAGCGAGGTCATTAAAAATCCATACAATGACGTTGCCAAAGTCCGCAAACGGCTGAAGTTAAAAATTCAGGCCAAGCACACGTCGCTATTCTCGACGACGTTCGCTTCACAAAAGCGGACGCGAACAATTCTCCAGAGTGCAGATGACACGTCCGCATGCAAAAATACATAAGCGCACGCATTAAATTGTTGCTCTGAGAAACACACAGCAGGGAGCGGCAGGCTCACAGCCGCGAAACAGGCGAGGGTTGGACGGCAAGTGTATTAAATTATAATTATTTGTGCATGACAAGAGGGCATGAAACATTGAAACATGCCTAATGACACATTTGCCACACTAAGCGCACTTATATAAGTAGTCTTACATAAACACACACATATATTCTATATGCATTTGGACAATGGAAACAACGAGAAGAGTGGAAAACCCTCTTTGCCAGCGAAAGGAAACGAAAAAAATATAACTTTAAAGAGCCCACTGCAACATACGCGTATGTAAATATGCGGCGTAAGTACTGATGACGAGTTCTCTAAGCAGGTCGGTTGTGGGAGCCCCAGCAAGTCGCCGAGGTATTACCGAACCAGTGGATATACTATAGTTCGAATTTAGATATGTATATGTATATATCAGTAGATCCAAGCAGGAGGATGCTTGTACTAAATGGTTGAAGAAAAAAATCTGCGAAACATTGTTCCAGAACACCGAGCCTCCCCGAAGAACTGTGGGCTCGGGTGAAATTGTTGCCGATCTCTAACCTCCTCCCACCCTTCATCCTTTACTGACTACATGCTCTACAATACTGACAAAAATTCATGCCATACAACCTATCGCTCTCAAGTTATTGGTCTTAAAGTTACGCATCTTTAATTTGATTTTTGGTTAATATTGCCCACGATGAATGCTGTTTTTTTGATAATTGATCAAAAAAGACCCATATGTTCGACACACAAGATCCGGCACTCATGAAACTCAAAGAGAAAGCGACAATCAATGAAACATATATATGTACATCATTACACACCTCAGTCTAATCAGATAGTCGGCCGGTAAAGCCAAGATTTTCGAAATTAACAGGAGTTTATTTCATGATACTTCAATAAATAAACATAAGTATTGCTGAACGTTATTGAATTTATTTGACCAAAGATCAAGATAATCCAAATTGCTATTCCAAATTATTGCTATTCCATATAATAATCCTGAGCCGGTATGTTGATACGCTTTTCTGCGAGTTTGCTTCTATTTTTGAAGACTAAAACAGTGGTCCTAAAACCAGGTAAGTTTGGTGCGCAGTCTCCCAATATCTTATGTAATACTGTGTTTCATTAGCCAGTGATATCTTGATTAATTTCCTTTCGTGCATAGGAAAGCTGGGCATTCTCTAAACTTTTTCCTGGTTTTCTGTGAGATTATAAATCTGACAATGTTCCTTCTGTATTGTGTAATTAGTTTAAAAGTGCAGTGCAGTTTGCTTTATAAGTATAGTACGCTGTGGATGTAGCATTCATATAGTTTATGCGTTCAGTTCAGCTTGTCTTGTTGGCTTGCCCAGGGGGTACTGTGGTACCATATACCAAAATATACTTAGAATTTGAGATTACTGCCCGAACCTTCGATATCGGACCACTTTAGCATGTAGCTGTCATGCAAACTGAATGATCGGAATCAAGTGCTTGTATTAATTTTTTTTTTTATTTATGATGAGTATTATATACATAAATACAACCAAAGTTAACGTGTTTTCTTGCTCTTTAGTGTTTTTGACAGAAAAATATAATGCTTCGTCAGACACGAATGTTTACATTACATTGAAAGTTTGGAAAGCTGTTTCCTTAAATTTTTTAGTATACAAGTAAAAAACGAGTTCTCATTCATCAGTTCATCAGCATACGAAAATAACATTCACAAAGAATTGTTTACCTCCTAGTAAGAAAAATGACGAGAGCACAAATCCCACGTTACACGGTGGCAAGGAGAAGTGAGCAGGATAAAGTCTCGGAACACATACTGCGAATGAGTTCAACTTTTCCAGAGGTTAACTAATTTAGGCATGAAATGTAAACTTTAATACCGTGTCAGAAGAAGACAATGTCTGCAACAGTAGCAGCAGGGGTGATTATGGAATTGTTAGAGAAATACGAAACACGACAAAATTCCGTGGAATCCGAACCAAAGTAAGCGGATAAGTGCATATCGCAAGCAAAAAAGCATGTGGTCAAATTTCCGCCAGTGCAATAACAAAATATATTGCACTGCAGCATCTATAATATACTATACACACATGCACGTTTGTGTGTTCATGTTCATGCAAGTTAAAACTTTGAATGTTGGAATTGCAGTAACTAAATACATATGTAAGTATGTATGTATATATGTATATCAGTAATTTTTGCGTAAATATATACACATATTTTCATATGTGAAATACTACATAGACCAACGTGTTAGCATACATACATATGTACATATAAGGCCGCAGAAGGGAAAACCGGGCTCAGGGTTAAAAAGGTGGAGGAGGAGGTGTATTAGCTATACCACTTACTACTTCAATGCTTTGCTCACTCATTTCTCTCTTTTTCATTGGCACTACAACCGTGGGTCGGTCTGTGCCAAGAACAAAAAACTTCGCCAGTTGCCTCCATCCTTTGCGAGGTTACGTCAGTTCACATCCCTAGTTCAGACAAGGCCTTATGTACTTGTTCCTTCCATTGAATGTCTGGGCGTCTTTGCTTCCGTCTTCCACCCATGGGTCTCGAGTCGAAGGAGCATTTCGTTGGAGCACCATCTTCCATGAGAAAGACATGGCCTAACCAGCGCATTCGTTGGATTTTTATGCTCTTAACTATATCCATGTCGCCGTAGATCCATCACATTTGTATGAAATTTGCTTTCTTGTTGATGCTGCGTGGAACAAATTTGTTTTGTATGATTTTGAAAATCAAAAATCTGTAAATCAGTCAAAAATATTATTTCAGATTATATCGGAATATATACACAAATATAGAGATAGCATGAGTGGACAGTTAATAGGAAGACAAAAACATCCCATTTAACTCGTTATCGACCATTCAACTTCAGATCAACCCACCTCCTTTTTGATATTACGAATTTCAATTATTTTCAGGCGAAGTCTCATTGGTGTTGTCAATCTAAAAAATGAATATTTGACAGATAATTAGACAGATGAAAATTTTTAAACGAAAAATCTAAACCATTCAATTAAGTGTTTGTTCACGATGGGCGATTATTAAAATGGGCATTAGTTTTGATTTAAACTGCGATGACAAAAATGTTAGGATCAAAACTGATTTGCTGGGCATAAGAAAATCACTGAAATCCATTCGAACTTCCTAACAGCAAGTAAGCCAAACTTTTACTGTCAAATAAATGGCTTTTGACAAATTTTTATTGCAGATTCACAAATTATTCTGGTTTAAATAAGAAATCGTTTTGATTTTTACTAAATGAGATGCAGGAACGTCAACACCAACTTTCCTTGCTGTCAATAGTTATCAAGAATGTATTTTTAATGATTTTAACTGAAGTAGCATACGATATGGTTCTTATAAAACCAGCTTTTAAATATTATGAACACAATATTTGTGCGCTGTGCACACCGCAAAACACCAATGACTGAAGAGGAGCAAAACCCTTCAGAAATTTAATTTTACTCAAAAAGCATATTCCCAGGAATAGTAGATTGTATCGACTCTTATGTTCGAAAACCTTCCCAACTTTTATTTTTTCCAGTTTCGTGATTTTACTCCCCGAACTCAACACATTTATCACGTTTACTTGGATTTTTTACTGATAACTGACTAAAATAGTTTAAATACATACATATATGAATAAAATAGTTTTTTTTATCCATTTTTTTGTTAATACTTTTCCTAAACAAACGCAGTTCAATTACAACTGCTTGGTAGTATGAGTAGTTGGTACTCTAGTCAACCCCACTGACACAGAGTTGAAAACTGTAATCCGAAAGAAAATTTGAAGTTTGACAGCACTTCAATCGAAATTTTTTCTTGACAGGTTGAGTTGAAAACCATAATGCCAAATTACAAAACTCCAACCAAAATGCAGTTGACATAACTTTAATCTGCCTATAAGCACAGTGTAGCTTGTCCCCAAATAATGCCCTGTGACGAGCCCTTGCTAAAGCACTAAACGATCGTTCACCACTTTAAACAGAAACGGGTAAATTACAAAATATTCTCAAAGCAATGAAAATATTTGATGAAAGTTTTTCTAATTATCGAGCATTGATGCCATTCAACAAGGTGTGTGGACTAAGACGGGTTTCAAAATTTACATCGTAAACGTGCTTGAGGTAAATAGCTTCTTTGGAAAACAGGTACATCTACGGAATACTATTTTGCATTTTTTGAAGTTATGTATACTTCTTATACGAGTTCGGAAAAGGTTGCGATAGATTCAGGTTGCGCAACCTTGCTCAATATGAATTTACGCAACCTTGCTCAAGGTTGCGCAACCTTGCTCAATATGAATCTACGCAACCTTGTGTGCGAAGATGTTCGAGCAGCAAGCGAAGCGGTGACAATCGGCGATCGCTTGTTCGTTTCTTTCGGCACAGCTCGGTTTTTCTACCAACAACACAATGTTTCCATGCTTATGCTGTTGTTGTTTTTGTAGAACAATGTTTCAATTTTTGGTTGGTGACATATTCAATTGAGTCATATGTAGAAGTTCACGCAAGTGAGGAAAGTTCTCTGATCGCCATTCACTTGGGAGTGGTCAGAAACGATTCTTTTACACATGGCTCAAGCAGCTCACTACTTCCGGTCTTTGACCAAGTATCCTCTGGGTAGCCTGAGAACATCCGTTCGAAGGCGAGCTAAAGTGAGAAGGCGAAACATCCCCTGCATAGGGTTGTGCGCTGGGTTTGGGACCCGCCACGTAAAAAGCCTACCCCAATGAAAAATGACAAACAGCCTCGGATGAGAAACCCCTCTTTTGATGACGACCATGGCAAACGAAATAAGGACTACGAATTGAGGGCATGCACCTGGAATGTCCGGTCCCATAATTGGGAAGGTGCCGCTGTCCAGCTGGTTGATGTCCTCGTGAAAATAAAGGCTGACATCACCGCCGTCCAAGAAATGCGATGGACGGGACAAGGACAGAGACGAGTAGGTCCTTGTGGCATTTACTACAGTGGCCATATAAAGGAGCGCAAGTTTGGTGTGGGATTCGTGGTGGGAGAGAGACTCCGTCTCCGAGTACTATCATTCACTCCGGTGAATGAACGTCTAGCCACAATCCGCATCAAAGCGAGGTTCTTCAACATATCGCTGATCTGCGCCCACGCCCCGACGGATGAGAAGGACGATGTGACCAAAGATGCCTTTTATGAGTGCTTGGAACGCACTTATGAGAGATGCCCCCGCCACGATGTCAAAATCGTGCTTGGCGACTTTAATGCCAGGGTGGGCAAAGAAGGTATCTTTGGCACTACGGTCGGTAAGTTCAGCTCCCACGAGGAAACAACCCCAAATGGGTTGAGGCTGATCGACTTCCCCGGGGCCCGAAATATGGTTATCTGTAGTACTAGATTCCAGCACAAAAAGATTCATCAAGCTACCTGGCTGTCTCCGGATCGAAAAACTACCAACCAGATCGATCATGTTGTGATAGACGGAAGACACGTCTCCAGTGTTTTAGATGTGCGTGCGCTCCGAGGTCCTAACATCGACTCGGACCACTATCTGGTTGCAGCCAAGATTCGCACCCGCCTCTGCGCAGCAAAAAACGCACGTCAACAAACACAAGGAAGGTTCGACGTCGAAAAGCTGCAATCACAACAGACTGCCGAACGATTTTCTACTCGGCTTGCACTCCTGCTCTCTGAGAGCACTCATCAACAACTCGGTATAAGGGAACAGTGGGACGGCATTTCAAACTCCTTACGTACAGCTGCATCCGAAACCATTGGTTTTCGGAAAGTGCAAAAGAACAACTGGTACGACGAGGAGTGCCGTGTCGCAGCGGAGAGAAAACAGGCTGCCTACCTCGCAACGTTACGATCGACCACAACACGTGCAGGATGGGATAGATACCGAGAGTTGAAGAGGGAAGCGAGACGCATTTACAGACAGAAAAAGAAAGAGGCCGAAATGCGTGAATATGAAGAGCTTGATAAGCTGGCCGATAGGGGTAATGCTCGAAAATTCTACGAAAAAATGCGGTGGATTACAGAAGGATTCAAGACCGGAGCATACTCTTGTAGAACCCCCAAAGGTGATCTAGTCACCGATGCCCAGAGCATACTTAAATTATGGAGGAAACACTTCTCCAGCCTGCTAAATGGCAGTGAATGCACAACGCCAGGAGAAGGCGAACCCGATTCCCCAATCGACGACGATGGAGCCGACGTTCCATTGCCCGATCATGAAGAAGTTCGAATAGCAATTACCCGTCTAAAGAACAACAAAGCAGTGGGGGCCGATGGATTACCGGCCGAGCTATTCAAACACGGCGGCGAAGAACTAATAAGGAGCATCCATCAGCTTCTTTGTAAAATATGGTCGGACGAAAACATGCCCATTGATTGGAATTTAAGTGTGCTATGCCTAATCCATAAAAAAGGAGACCCCACAATCTGCGCCAACTACCGTGGGATTAGCCTCCTCAACATCGCATATAAGGTTCTATCGAGTCCACCGTCAACAAACTGATCGGACCTTATCAGTGTGGCTTTAGCCCTGGAAAATCAACAACCGACCAGATATTCACCATGCGACAAATCTTGGAAAAGACCCGTGAAAGGAGAATCGACACACATCACCTCTTCGTCGATTTCAAAGCTGCTTTCGACGGCACGAAAAGGAGCTGCCTTTATGCCGCGATGTCTGAATTTGGTATCCCCGCAAAACTAATACGGCTGTGTAAACTGACGCTGAGCAACACGAAAAGCTCCGTCAGAATCGGGAAGGACCTCTCCGAGCCGCTCGATACCAAACGAAGTTTCAGACAAGGCGATTCCCTATCTGTGACTTTTTCAACCTGCTTCTGGAGAAAATAGTTCGAGGTGCAGAACTTAATAGGGAAAGTACCACCTTTTATAAGTGTGTACAGCTGCTGGCGTATGCTGATGATATTGATATCATCGGCCTTAACACCCGCGCCGTTAGTTCTGCTTTCTCCAGACTAGACAAGGAAGCAAAACAAATGGGTCTGGCAGTGAACGAGGGCAAGACGAAAAATCTCCTGTCATCAAACAAACAGTCGTCGCTCTCGCGACTTGGCACTAACGTCACTGTTGACAGTCATAACTTTGAAGTTGTAGATAATTTCGTCTATTTAGGAACCAGTATTAACACCACCAACAATGTCAGCCTGGAAATCCAACGCAGGATAACTCTTGCCAACAGGTGCTACTTCGGACTGAGTAGGCAATTGAAAAGTAAAGCCCTCTCTCGACGAACAAAAGCCAAACTCTATAAGTCACTCATAATTCCCGTCCTGCTATATGGTGCAGAGGCTTGGACGATGTCTACAACTGATGAGTCGACGTTGCGAGTTTTCGAGAGAAAAGTTCTGCGAAAGATTTATGGTCCTTTGCGCGTTGGCCACGGCAAATATCGCATTCGATGGAACGATGAGCTGTACGAGATATACGACGACATTGATATAGTTCAGCGAATTAAAAGACAGCGGCTACGCTGGCTAGGTCATGTTGTCCGAATGGACGAAAACACTCCAGCTCTGAAAGTATTCGACGCAGTACTCGCCGGGGGAAGCAGAGGAAGAGGAAGACCTCCACTCCGTTGGAAGGACCAAATGGAGAAGGACCTGGCTACGCTTGGAATATCCAATTGGCGCCACGTAGCGAAAAGGAGAAACGACTGGCGCGCTGTTGTTAACTCGGCTATAATCGCGTAAGCGGTGTCTCCGCCAATTAAGAAGAAGAAGAAGACATATTCAATTTAAAATAAATTCTGTTGGGATTCGAACCTACGTGCTCGTCGTCACTTTTGAAGCGCTTACCACCAACACCACCATTGACACTTGAATTGCGTTGTCCTAATTATGGTTTGGTTATGCATGAAAGAAATATACAATGGATCGCCGATTGTTACCTCTTTCCTTGCTGCTGCTGCGCATATGTATGTTTGTATGCTTGTTCATTGTTGAAGTTATACTCCTTTTTCTTTCCTTTGTCTTTCATTTCTGCGAATTCTCAACTATTTTATGTGCCCTTTTATTGAAATACCCTGCGTTGGCCGCTGAAAAATTAAGGCTATACTTTACAGGATTATTTCTGTAGTTAGTCTTCATTTACATTTTTAGGAAATCGACACGCGATGACGAGGTATATCGTTTTATCTGACAGCGTGAGGTTTAAGAAGTTCATTTCTAATTTTGTCTTGTAGCATATTAGAATGATTTCTTCGAAAATCGTTCGCTTACAACGAATAAAACGACTTCTGAGTGGTGATTTTAATGAATGAATTCCTTTTGTTTGAAATGCTCTGCGTTGGCCGTTGAAAAGATAAGACTATACTTCTCAGGATCATTCATTTCTTCAAAGAAATTAATGACCTTTAGAAATATGCATATTTGCATTATTTCGTTGTCATTTCCATATTCGTAGCAATAGAATTTCTATGGCATAAGTAAAGTAATGGCCGCAGATTGTCACCTCTTGCCGCTGTAGCAGCTTCGCCTACAAACATGCGTAAATATGTATGTATGTATACGTATGATCGTGAATACATATCGACGCAGATTTTTGCGAGAAGCACCAAAAAGTTGAGCAATTTATGATTTTTAGCTTTTGCCATCGTCGCGAAAAGACGACTTGTTGGCATGCTCGGGGAGATAATAAATTTATAAAATGTGAATTTAAGTTTTCTAGTTTTCTTTCATACAAAATGATATGCATTTCTTGGAATATCAGTAAGAAGTATAACTTCATCCTCGCGTAGGGACTCCACGCACCTTTTTTTAATTTTTTTTTTTGCAGCTGCGTTGAGTACCGGACTTATGGTTGTTAAACCGGCCTTATTACATTACTTTACCTATTTGTGCTAATGTTGCATACGTAACGTAAATAAATGTTCCAATTAATCACCTATCAAAAACAGTCTAATTTTTAACTACTCACTTAATTTTTTGATAAATACGGGCCTTTCGAGAACTCCAGGCCAGGGGGGAATGATGATATATGTATAACATGTACTGCTTGCATAGATGCCTCGACAGAAGGATATTGAAAGAAATGATCTGCCAAATGAATCGGCAGCAACCAACACGATTGGACTGGAACCTTTCTTCGCAGTGGATCCGCACACAATTATTACATATGTACATAGATATTGGCTGCAAATCATTAAGCGAGCTTTTTCTAGGAGGAAACAAGACGAAAATTTTCAACGTACATACATATATTATCAGCCTCCCCACAGTAAACATAGACAGCTTGTTAACCTAATGTGATTTAAAAAATAAAAAATCACTTTATATGAATCCTTTAACATTTATTCTTCTTGTTTACTGACTTACGCGGTTATCGCCGAGTTAACAACAGCGAACAAGTCGTCTTCAGCTAACGCAGCTATATTTACTTTACAGGAATACCAAGTCCAGACATAACGGCGTAGAGCAGAAGCCGTCTTTAAAATCTACGAAGAAGTGGTGTGTGTCCATATTCCTCTCACGGCTCTTTTTCAAGGTTTGGCGCATAGTGAAAATCTGGTGGATAATAGATTTTCCAGGTCTAAAGCCAATCCGATAAGGTCCAATCAGTTTGTTGACGGTGGGCTTCAGTCTTTCACACGCGACGCTCGATGAGACTTTATATGCGATATTAAGGAAGCTCATCCCCCGGTAATTGGAGCAAATTGTCGAGTCCCCATTTTTGTGGATTGGGCAAAGCAACCATATCTTCGCCGCTTTGTAGTTCTTTAAGCGGGTAATTGTTATTCGAACCTCATCATAGTCGGACAATGGAACATCTATTCCATCGTCATCGATTGGGGAATTGGGTTCGACATCTCCAAATTTTTCGCTTGGCTGCAGAAGTGTTTCCTTCATAACTTCAGTATACTCACTAGATCAACTTTTTGGACCCTACAAGAGTATGCTTCGGTCTTGAAACCTTCCTTTAGTCGCCGCATCCTTTCGTAGAATTTTGGAGCAGGACCCCTATCGGCCAGCTTCTCATGCTCTTCATACTCACGCACTTCGGCCTCTCTCTTTATTTGTCTCGTTGTCGTCTCGATTTCCTCTTTAACTCTCGGTATCTATCTCATTTCACACGTGTTGTGATTGATAGCAACATTGCAAGACTGTCTGCTTTCTCTCCACTGCGACACGATAGTTCTTTTGCCTTTTACGAAAACCAATGGTTTCGCTTGAAGCTGTGCTTAAAAAGCTTGAAATACCGTCTAACAGTTCCCTTATACCGAGTTGGTGATGAGTGCATGAGTGCTCTCAGATAGCAGTAGGGCAAGTTGAGTAAAAAACCGTTTCGTTATGAAAGTAGCTTCTCGATGTCGTACCGTCCCTGTGTTTTTTCATGGGCGTGCTTTGCTGCACCGAGGCGGGCGCGTATTTTCGCTACAACAAGATAGTGATCCGAGTCGATGTTAGGTCCTCGTAGCGTACGCACGTTATGGACTTTGGAGACATGTCTTCCATCTATCACAACATGATCGAACTGATTTCGAACTGGAATATAGTACTACAGACAACCATAAAACCTGCAAAGTCGATCAGCCTCGACCCATTTGGAGAGGTTTCGTCATGAAGGCTGAATTTTCCAGTTGTTCTACCAAAGATGCCTTCTTTGTCCACCCTGGCGTTTAAAACGCAATCAGTGTTATATTAAAAAATTTTGTTCTGAAGCGGATTGTGACTAGACGAATTCAACACCGAATTTGCGCTCCTTTATAAGACCGCTGTAGTTAATGCCACTAGGACCTTCCTTTCCGTCCTTGTCCTTTACATTGCATTTCTTGGACGGTACTGATGTCAACCTTTACTTTTACGAGGACATCAATCAGCTGAGCATCAACACCTTCCTAATTTAAAATCCAGACATTCCAACGCCCGCTTGCAACCGCACCTCTGATGAACAGACGCTGCAATTAGACTAAAGCGAACCCTTATATTGAATATGTCGAAGTGACTCCGCTGGAGCTTTTACTCTTTCAACCGTGACCGTCACAGGGTTGCTCACATTTGAAGCGTGCGCGGCGAGGATGCAAGAGTAGGTAAAGTCCTACGATTATAACTGCAAGCCCAGAAGCATGACTATACTTCATTACACCATTTATTATTATAATAATTTTCGTTCTAACTCACAACCGATTTCTTCAACTCTTACTTAGATTTGAGAAACGTAAAAACTATTCACATACGTACTTTCAGTATAACGGTAATGCTCAAAAAAGTCTAGAAACAATACAAAAATGGAGAGGATGATCTATTGGGCCAGTTTAATAATTGGTCTATGGCCACAAACTACTCGATCAATTTAAATATAATTGTGTATATAAAATATAGGCCAAATTAAACAGCAGCCAGTTTTATTTCAAATATTTGTATAACGTAATTTGAATTTCAAACTTTTTTAAATACTTCCAAAGCAAGTTCTTCTAGACCTTGGCGCCACTTTCCATCGTAAACGGAAAATATATAGAATAATTAATAACATTATGTTAAAATGTTATCTTTGACATATTATGATTTGACAAAGAAATGAAACGTATCTATATTTTGTCCCAGTCCCAATACATAACCTTTTTAGTTCCACCAAAAGAAAATCCAAATTTCTTAATCTGAATAATGCCTGCCTTAACTGAAAATATAACAAAAACTCTATTAACTATAAATTGTTCACTGTTAACAATAGAGAGAGAAAAGTATATGCCTACATATGGTAAATATATGTTGGTAATATTTCTGCTATTTTTAATAAAAAAATTGCTTTTAATACCATACCCGTACCACGTACGGATAGACCTTACGAGACGTACGTATTTGTAATAACCATCTGGCAACATTGGTATTTCGATTATTTGGCGATTAAAAGATGTTGTCAGCTGTCTGCTGTTGGCAGAAGTGGATATCATTTTATCAGTATCAGTGACTCAGAGAATTGATTGAAATTTCCTATTTCACGTAAAATAAATAAAATAATAACCTCCATTCCAACATGCACGGAAGACTGAAAGTTCGTACAACGGAAGAGGAACGCGAGCGTAAGAAAAAAGAGCAAACACTTAAGGTGAAAGCTTATAGAGCCGCAATGGCAAAAATACAGGAGAAACGTCGTTTACAACAACTGGATGACGAAATGCTGGTGCTTACTTCGCAAATACTACTTAGAAATCCAGATGTTTCAACATTATGGAACATTAGAAGGGAATGTGTTGAACAAAAATCATTGAATATTGACGATGTGGATCAGAGACAAGCAATTTACGATACCGAATTAAATTTTAGCGAACAGTGCTTATTAGTAAATCCTAAATCGTACAATGGCTGGCATCATCGGTGCTGGACTTTAGAACACAGTCCGACTGCTAATTGGGAGCGGGAAGTCATGCTGTGCAGTAAATATTTAAAAATGGATGAACGAAATTTTCACACTTGGGATTATCGCCGCTATGTGGTTGAAAAGGCAGGCATATCTAAACAAAACGAACTGGATTTCTGCACAGAAAAAATAAAAGCTAATTTCTCGAATTATTCATCCTGGCATCATCGCAGCTTATTATTACCTCAATTGTATCCCTATGAAGGTGATGCACAACCAAAGCGAGCAATGAATGAGGAAAAATTGAAAGAAGAACTGGAAATGGTACTTACGGCCGCATTTACAGATCCAAATGATAGCAGTGCATGGTTTTACCAAAGATGGTTATTAGGTTACTCTCGCCAAGAATTAGATGTATGTGCTTTTCGCTGCGATAATAACCGTGCGGTCCTATCATTCACTAATCCAATTATTTTAACCGAAGAAGATGTAGTAATAACTGATTCCATGGGAAATATTAAGAAAAAAATTACAAATTGGAAATCTATTAATGGTGCTAAATCAGATACTACATGGGTTTGTTCCCTTAACGGTGAAAAAGTTCTAGAGTATATTAACGATCAATATCTTTTGGAGTTGCACATTACTGACATCAAAGTGAAACAAATTGCTTTAAAGACATACAACCAGAGTGTATACTTTTTCAAACCACCAAACCAGTCTTTCACATTTACGGAAAATGTTTTAAACGAGTTACAAACGCAACTAGAGTCGTGCGAAAGCTTGTTAGAATACGAGCCAGATAGTAAGTGGACATTGCTGACATCTGCTTTATTGATGCGAGCTATAGACTCTCAAAAATATCATGATAAATCTTTGAAATATTTGGAAAAACTTGAAAAAGTTGATATACTTCGAGAAAACTACTACAGAGATATGGCATCTAAATGGATATTGGAAAAATATCTATTGGACTGGGCAAGTTCGGAGGATTTTCCAAGAGAATTAGACTTGCGTAATGAAGAGCATTTAAACGCCATTTTCTATCCTCAGTATTTATGTATCGCAAATACAGTTTTGGTATCAGAAAAGTTAAACCATTACAGTGATAAAAAGCAATTGCAAGGTTTCGTTGCATTTAAGCTTTAATAATAAGTGCACAACTAGGCACTAATTTATGTTTAAGTAAACTAATGACTTTATTTTGTAAAACAGGACTTTAAATATAAGTAAACAAATTTAAACCATACAGTATCTACTTAGTTACTAATATTGAATCAGCAAAACCAGAAAGATGAAGGTTGTTTCCTTTCATCCCAAATAATCAAAAGGAGGACTACAACATGTTTAACAAATCTACATTAAGACCACTTTTAAAAATACGTTTCATATGACTAAATTTACAGTTTATACGTACATAAATATGTATAAATTACTTGAATTGTATTGTCATAGAGTCAAAGTTACTGGAAATATGTGAGACATTTGTTAATTTTATCAAATTGCGATACTCATTATAGCAATGCACATCAGGATTCTGTAAATGTAATTAACGTAATTATATTTTACTGAAGGAAAAGCATTGATGTTTTACCAGATACCTTTTCTTTGGAACACCAGTTCAATACGAGTTCATTTCTCCGAATACCTAATTGGTCCCTTATAAAAGCTTTTCCTATGACAATATGTGGGATATCACACTCCTCAAAGCTTATTACATCTAACTTCTGACTATTTGATATAATGGTTAAAATATCCAAATTTATTGCTGCATGGCAATAGAAAAAATAAAGCTCTCTAAGATCCTTATACTTGCTAGGCATACCAATCACGTTATTCAAAATGGTGGTATTTATAAATTTTAGAACACTAACACGGTTCAAAAAGTCATACTTTTCAGTATTGAAATATGTACTAAGGAAGTCATCTGAAACGTTGGCGATCTCTATAGAACTAACATTTCTGCACACAATAAACTGAATGTTTTCAAACAGTTTATCTACCTCTGTTGATTCTATAAGTTTACCTGTTATTATTAACACTTTAAGATCTCTAAATATGATTGGATTATGAACATCGGATAAATTAACTCCAGAAATAAGTCCCAGCTCAATTCGATTAAGAGTTAAGACTTCAATTTTACTGAATTTTAAAAACTCTTCACGACTTAAAGGAGAGACTTTTTTAAAAATATCTAATTTTAATGATTTCAAATTAAGTGCTAAGAGTATACGTCCTAAATCACTTTTAGTTAAGTTTCTACAGCATGTCAGTGTCAAATGTTCCACATTTGAGAATAATTCTATTGCTTTACTGCTGCAAATTCCGTGAGGGGAGAATTCCTGCAAATTTGGAAAGACGTAGCTTAGCGTAGAGATATCTGCTTCATCCATGGGGCGAGATAACGTAATACGTATTTCAGTAACGTTTGGGAATTGGTAGGAACTCAAAAGCTCAAAATGCCGTTCAGGTAGAAACAATATACGCAGTTCTCGAACGGTTGTATAAATAGAATCTATAATAAATTTAAAGTCATCTAAACCGATGATATCGTACGAAAATGAAATTTCCCATTTTGTTAACTTCGACGGCAAAACAAGATATTGCACAAGGCTTTTATAAGATTGTGACACTTTGGACAGATTTAATATATCATGACACGTCAGTAAATCGCAAATCAAAAGCCAACAATCATTATTCAAGATCAATGGATTTTTAATGTTTTCACATAATTCTTCAAATTGTGAAGTTATTTTATACATTCTTTCTTTGACAATTTTATTATCCATTGCTAATTCCAAGAGAGAATGAATTTGGCTTTAAACTTGTTCCTGATATCAAATGTAAACAAAAACATATGTTAATATGCTATCGATAAAAATTATCTTGGCGTTGCCACGAAGAAAAAATAACTACGGTGCAAATTAATAAATTCTTTTATAACACAGATATGATTTCACCGGTCGTCTGAGTTGTGAGTAATTGCCCTGTCCACCAACTTCGTCATGAGTGATTGCACTCATACTATGACGAATACGTAAAAACGAAAATAAAAAATATAAAAAACAAGGTTATGAAAACCATAAAACCAACAGCATGTTATGTACATTGGGACGAATTTGAAAAAAAAATCATTAATTGTGTTATCGGTTTTTTATTTCATGATGTGCTAAACACAATGAGCGCGAAAGACTGCAAGCGACATCTGTCAAATATTAAAATACACAAGTTCTTAGGAACACAGTTATTGAGGTAGCTGCACAACTACATAACTGCATCCATAAGACCTTTTAATATTTGACAGATGTCGTTTGCAGTCTGTCGCGCTCATTGAGTTAAGCACTTAATTTTTTGTTACTGGATTTTAAGCAATAGCCTTAATAAAAATTATCGGTTCCTCAAGGATTTCCATTTCGAGTTTTAGATACAGTGTCCTACATGAATTGAATTCCAGTAAATCCGATGTAGAAAGTTCAACGTTTGTTTGGTATTACGATTTTCAAATCTGTGCCAGAATGGATGAGTTGAAAAAATTTGAACTTTATTGCGTTTATTAAAAAAAAAATTAAAAAAATGGAAACTGGGTAAAAAAATATTTTATTTATATATTTAAACTATTTTATTCATTTATTTTGTACAAGTACATAGGAAGGTGAAAAATTTATTGAGCCTCTGAAGGGAAATTAGGCTGCGTCATAGGGCTGATTATAAATAAAACTAATGGACCGTGGGAAGTGTTTGGAATATAAAAAGCCGATACAATCTACTATTCTTAGAAATATAATTTTTAAAACTTTTCACTCTTCAGTCATTTGGGTTTTATCCACTGCGCACGAACCTTGCGTTTGTGATATTTAATAAGAGGTTTTGTAAAAGCCATAGATATTGTTCAGCTCAAAGTTAAAATCATTTAAAATGCTTTTTTGAAAACTATCGTCAGCTAGGAAATGCGGAGCTTGTGTTAATCTTCCTTCATTTCATTTCGTTTCGTTTCCTCAAAGTCAGGTTAGCAGCCATCTGTCAATTCAGCTCTGGTTAACTTAACCAAGCTTCCTATTTTCGGTAAAGAATCTGTTTTTTTAAGAGGACATTAAGAAATCGGTCCATAATGAAACTCAAAATGCCTCTTTATTCAAACGAAAGTAAAGAAAGAATCCGCCAAAAATATTTTTTATGTGTAATTTAATTGTCAATAAAGCTTTGGCTTACTTGGTGGTAGGAAGTTACAATCGTTTGAGGGATCACGAAGACTTTTTCTTAACAGTTTAGTCATCGTAGTTTAAATCAAAACTAATGCTCATTTTAATAATCATTCACATAATCGTGAACAAGAACTTAATTGAATTGTTTTGATTTTTCGTTTAAAAGTTTTTAGCTGTTTAATTACACTTGTTTACAAGCATTTTGCGACTGTGATGTTACAGGCTGTTTCTTAATAATTTTGAATTGCTATGATCAAAAAATAAAAAACGTGTAGGATTTTTTTTTGTCTTTAAGAGGTTTAGAGGTCAAACCACTACCATTTACTAAAATGACAAAAATAGTTGTACTTTTGAACTTAAAACCCCACAATTTTTCCTACAAATCTTCATTTTAGGTTGGCAGCACCAATGAAACTTCGACAGTAAATAGTTGAGCTTCATAATACCGAAAAAGTGTTGGGTTATATGAAGTTGAATTGCAAGTAACCGGAAAAGACACGCATTTTTATTCAGCCGAGTACTCTACTCGGTACCATTTTCTGCCGCTAAAATAACAATATTTCCAATATCAGTGCAATTTAAATGATTGTTAAGAATGCATAGGTTAGTAAGAACACATTTTAGTCATTAATTATGCTTTTTAAAACTAAGCTAGAACACTTTATTCTAAGATATTTTTTCTTAACAATGTGCATAGTGTTAATTAGTTTTCAAGATACTTCAGTTTGTATTTTTCTACCATAGTTCAAAAAGGATAAAGACACATTTACTACATACTACTGTTATTTCAATATTATTTTCGACATATTAATTAAAGCTAATTAATTTCATATTCAGCGAGTTCAAAAACTTTCTCTCTTTATACATATCTTCAAGTCGGATTGTTAAATATAATCATTTAAGTTTCCCCTGATTTGTTAGATATTTTTGCTTCTGTTTGTGTAACTGTTAACGATTTGCGGTGCAGCATTACAAATAAGTATGTAAATATATATGTACATACATATCGTATGCCAATTCAGAGTTTTGATATTTTGGTCGTATTAAAATGCCCAACTTTTGTTAATTCTAGTTTTTTCTTTTCATAAATTCTTTCGGTTTTTTAAAGCATTCGGGAGTAGGCTTTGCCTGAATTCCTTCATAAACATTTACCCTTCTACACATACTCAAACGTTTAGTGTTTAGGAATAGAAGCATAAGTAAACATACTTACACCAACTAGTCATATATTGTACATACATAAATATCGTATTTTTACTTAATTTTAAGGTTATGTAAAGTTTTAGTAAAATGTTCAAAAGATTAATTTTTTCTATATTTTAAGATTAAAGCATTTTACGGTCTTCTTGTTGTACCAATTGAAGTTTCTAATTTATTTCCTATTAGTTGTATATGAAATATGACTAATGAAATAAGATAGTGAATTCAAAAAGTAGTTAAAGTACTTGCAATGACAACAAATTAATAATTTAATGTATCAGAAACGTAATTTTCAGCTGCAATCAAATTAAACGAATACCTCTTAGTATTCTTCTAGTAGCATTAATTCTTACTAGAATCAATACCTTGTTGCGTATATTTTTCTTGTCTTGAGTCTGCGTTCAAGGCAAAATCGGTTGTGCAGCGATTTCAAATATCTAAAGATGTCAAAAGTGGTAAATATGTAGAGATGCATGGTATATGGTATTCTAAAATAAAGTAATTAATAAATCGTCCAAGATTCAGAAGACTTTTTAGTCATTGGTGGAGATTCAAAGTTTTTACAAAGAACGGTTATAAGTTTTCTTGTGAAATATTATATATTTTGATTTATTTTAATGTATAATAACATAGAGTGTTCATGTTTGAACTTTTCAAGCTTACGTGTAACTACCGGAATACTTATTACAAAATGTATACCTAAATGGTTTGGACATTTTAATTTCAATAAACGAAATCTTCAATTAGAGTTGCATTGCAGTTGACTTCAAAATTCCTTATACAAACTTCTTAGTACAGGGACGAGTTTGGAATGCAGGTTAATCGAATTTATCTATACATTGTAAATTCATATGTGTTTCTAGTGACTTATTCGAATATAACAATTTAGCATTGCGATTTTTACACACATCACTAAAATATGTATATATAAATATATTATTTTTGCTGTTAGAAGTTGTTTTTTTTTTAAATCAATAAATTTCATAATAAGT
Source organism: Bactrocera tryoni (assembly GCF_016617805.1). Classification (NCBI taxonomy): domain Eukaryota; kingdom Metazoa; phylum Arthropoda; class Insecta; order Diptera; family Tephritidae; genus Bactrocera; species Bactrocera tryoni. Next base: position 30,230,283 of record NC_052499.1, on the reverse strand, counting down.
TCCCTCTTTCATGATTTCTTCATTAAAGCCATAGTTCATCGTAAAGAAACCCGTTTCGTGTTCCTTTTTTGTATTTGTTAAAGATTTGTTTACAGTTACACTAATTTTCGCATTTCTGGGTTTTCATCTTGCGAAAATATACACATTCAATAACGGATATAAAATATATGTTGAGTTATATTTGTATTTTTACTGACATTTACGCAAGCTTGTCGTACGGTGTATAATATGACAATAATTTTTTTAATAAATTTAGTTATAAAAATAGTACGTTTGTTGTCGCTTGAATTCACTGCTTCAGTTTCGAAACGAATAAATGTACATGTGTTTGTGGTATTGCCTATTTTCAATAAAAGTTTGTAGGTAAATATTTCGAGTGTCAAATTCATTTGCATTTCATACTTTATCGATCTTAAGCTACTAACTACGCATACGAAAAATTATCGAATTAACTTTTTCTTAGTATCGACTACTCAATTCAAATACTTTACATTTCACTTAATGCACAATGATAATTATGACTACTAAATGTTTGTTGTGTACAAGGTTAAAGAACTAAAACTAAATAAACATATTGTTTCTTTCTTCATTCAAAAGGAATTCACTTTCACATTCGTCTGCTTCTTCGATTAAATATTTATTCTGCCTTTGTTTTTATTTATTACATAATATTTTAAATTATTGCCTTGCTTAGCAAATTCGTTTTTTTTTAATTGTTATTATTGGTTTTCTTTTACTTAAGCATATTCTAGTGTTGTGTACATTTGTTGGTGTATGGGTGGTGTTAGGGGCTTGTAAGTCAGTGTACAGCGTCGATGTCTCGTTGTGCTCGTGAGATTTTCAGTTTGTCTTTAGGCGTGTTGTCCTCTCCCGATTCTAAGGCAAACATTTTCATTTTCTCTTTGAACGACAATTTCTCTGGGACAGCTTCGGTACTGCGTTGTTGCTGTTGCTGCTGTTTTTCGGCAAGCCGTCGTTGGCGGGGATCCCTTTAGAATTAGGAGACCGTTTAGATATTTTTTTATTAGATATGTAATTAGAGTTTAGCACTTACCTGTATACTTCTTGTGCTCCAATAACACCTGGAGTGGATTGCACTGTTGTATTCCAGAGAACAGAATCCGGTGAAGTTGGCAATGTTTCTAAGACCGTGTTGTCGAACATACGCGCGCGATGCTACAATGAAAATATTTTTGTTGCGAATTAGAACCAATTTTGGTTTAGGAGTGGTCATTGATTCCAAATCACTTACGTTCCTATCCTCCAGTATGGCATCCAGGTCTAGAGGCATTTGGTTGTCGACATTTGTGGCGTACATGTCGGAAGACGACCCTGTGGCGCTTGCTCCATACAACTGTGAACCTCCCGTGTAGTTGTTCTCCTCGTCATGGAATGAGACGCGCTTATTATCCCGCAACAACATGTTGCTACTGCCGCTGCTGCTCAGGTAGCCTGACGGCGACAGTTCTGGTGTGGAAATTTGGGCCATATTGTTGCTGTTCACCGCCGTGCTGTTCGCAGCCACTGCTGATGTGGGCGAATTCAAGCTGTTGTTGTTGTTATTATTATTATTGATTATAGCATTGTTATTTAGCATATTAGCCTTCTTCACCAAGCTCTGATTCTGATTGAGCAAATCAGCGGAATTGCTTGTGGCGGTCTTTAGTAGTCCGATGGAAGAGTTGCGTAATTTTTGTTGTGACATTATGAGATACGAGCTGTTCCGTTCTGGTGGTGGAGGCGGTGGAACTGCTGCATTGTCTACACTGGCATTGTGTGGTGGAGAGGTGCCAGCGCCCGAGGTGGATGCGAGGCCGCCAGTAGAACCTAGGCTATTTATTGACAATTGCGAAAGATTCTTGGCCAAACTTGAAATTGGGTGCTCAGTTTGTAAATGTCTATCGTCCGCGAAACTAGTTGATTTTTGCGATTTGGATGGCGATGATGGTGCCGTACCATTGCCGCTATCATAACGGTTGTTCTTCAGAATACTTTTAGGTTGCACCACGGTTGTCGCATTGACTCCAACCGGAGGGGGTGGATTGTTCGGCAAAGGAGGTGGCTGTTGTTGTTGTTGAACCGGTGCTACATCTGATCCACCAGCTGCTGAATTGCGTGCTGATGATAACGGCGATGCGTCTAAAGATCCGGAGGCGCTGTTAGAACCTCCTCCTACATTGTCGGAGAGGGTTGTATTTTTTATTTCTGTTTGTCTGAAATTCGTCAGCGGATTTTGTAAAGAGCTTGTTTGTAAGCGGTAAGCTTCTTGCAAATTTTCTTTTTCATACGAAGTTTCACTCTCATCCTCATGCTCTTCCACCTCCTGCGCGCGTCTTTCAAAATCACGTTCCAGAATTAATGTCTTTAACTGTTCTTCTTGTTGTGGTGTTCTTTGTGGCAAGGACGAGAGTTCGGCTATTTGTTGTTCTCGCCATTGACGTATATGCTCCCGTCGAATTTCAACCTCCTTTTCGCGCTCTTCACGTTCCCACGGATTGGTACCCATGAAGTTTTTCTGGTTTTGTGCCGCTACTGTGGATGACACTGGCACATAACCACCTTTGGGTGGATCTATGGAGCTGGCAACATAATTCATGCCCGGTGTTATTTGCTGCGTGGGTTTGAAAAGTGGATGTGTTGCTGTTGGCGGCAGTGGAGGTTTATCCTCAATGCTTTGCTGGTACGTCGGATGGTGCTGCTGATGACCTTGTTGTTGTTGTAGTTGGTGCTGCATATATTGCTGTTGTTGCAAGCGATTTGGGTGTGGTTTCGGTGCTGTGGGAGGCAGTTGTTGGGCCTGCTGCTGTTGCTTCATCGGGGACACTTGTTGCATGCTACCCGGCTTCGGCGGCAGCGATACAAAGTTTTGCTGTTGCATTGGGTTGGGCGAATGTTGCGCACCTTCACCGCCAGCCTGCGACATTAGCTCGTGACGTGGATTGCGACGAAGTGTTTGACCAGCTGGTGAGTGCTGCAGCTGCTGTTGTTGTTGTTGATGTGGCTGTTGCATATAAGTATCAGCTCCGCCGCCATTTTGATACGCAATACCCGTGTCCACTCCGCTCATATTTACATTCTGCATGCTCTGACTGGCAGACATGTGTTGTTGCTGGTACAAACCACTAATGTTCGGCATTGACGGCGCCATCATTTGTTGCATACGCAGGCTATGCTGATTTTGCATATCCCGATTGAAATTTTGTGTGCTTCTCGATCGGTTTCCCATCGTCAATGAGGAGTGTGGCGGCATTTGTGACAAATGATGTTGTTGTTGCTGCTGCTGCTGGTACTGCTGAAGGGTGGCCGCTGTCATGTTGCCACTGTTCAAATTGCTGCTGCTTGCACTCATATTGTGTGGGTGGTGCATAAATTGTTGTTGTTGTTGTGCTGCCAAGCTCTGTTGCAGTTGATTGTTGTTTGTCGATGGCACTGTGTTGGCATTGTGATAATATGCGGACGCTGGGCGGGTAGGTGGCATGTTGTTAGACCCTGTTGGGGAAGTTATTGATGAGTGATGCAGTTGTTGTTGTTGTTGCGATGTAAATGCTGGGTGGTGCATTGACGCGGTTCCATTTGCTGGTGACAGTATTGGATTTGGTCCGTTGTTGGAGGAGTTTCCATTGTGGGTGCTCATTGCGGAATGAAGCGATATTGACGGTCTGCATGAGGTAGAAATTTGAAGCAAAACAAAATATTATTAAAGTGTAAAGACTATAAGTGCATACAAGTCTGTAAAAACGAATGCTATCACATGTAGAAATATACATCCGACATTTATGAGTACATAAAAATGCATTGGAATCTCAGAGGTCTATTACGAATTACTCTTCTGACTAACTCATAATTAGTTCCTCAAGTAACCAAGATTGTGTTCCGTTTTAGAGTATTTTTTTAAGAAAGAATAGATATAGCACCCTGAATAGCGTTTGGATTAATTTCCTTTAGATAAACCTATTCAAGAACGGTGAGAGGGAAGAATTGCACTACTTCGATTTACCTAGACGCTTGAAAACATTCCCAAAATAATTTTGAGGATGTTGTTGAGGAATTAAATTTGTGTACGTGTTGATTATGTTGATTATGAAGATTTGGCAGTGGTGGCAATGGAATCATTATTAATGACATCTTAACAGTACAATTAATTTAGGCAAGTGACCGTTAAGAAAAACTCCATTTGTCTAAATGGAAATGGAAGTCACCAAAAAGTAAAATTCTTGACTCCAAGTTTGTCTTTTTATACCCGGAACAGTGTATATTAAGTTTGTATATAAAATAAAATTATATATAAATGATCAGCAAGAAGAGCTGAGTCGATGTAGCCATGTCCGTCTGTCTTTACATATACACGAACTGGTTCCTTAGTTTTTGAGATATCGAATTGAAAATTTGCGCACGTCATTTTTTACTCAAAAAGCTGCTCATTTATCGGAACCGATATCGGACCCCTATAGCATATAGATGCCATATAAACGGTCCTATCAAAATCAAGTTCTTGTACGTCTTTTTATTTGTGAAAGGTATTATAACTTAGATGCAACAGAAGTTAATTTTTTTTGTTAATATTTAAAATTGATGTAATAAGCTACAGCTTGTGAAATATTCTGAAAAATAAATATTTTCAATATATAGTACATACATATGTATGTATAACATGTCCTCAATCAACTGAATCAAATCAATAAGGACTGCGATTCGAGTTATCACAGACGCTTGTACCCCAGGCTTTCACTTTTAAAAGCTGGAAGAAAATTAATGACCGATTCACACACGAATCTCCTTGCTTTGCTTCACAATCCATACTTTGTGAGAATCCACACGTTGCTTTTCGCGATGAAAGTTGCCCAAAACTTTGATTTGCATTATTAGAAGATATATTAGCTGTCCTCGATTAACTATACTAAAGGGAAGCAAATCGAACAACTTTACCAATTATTTAAAGAGGCGGCGATGCTTCTTTCGTGTCAACAAAAGTTCTTGTAACCCCTTAATTTCGAACAGTACGCTACTGAAAGTCTAAAGTTCTTAACTTTTATAAATCGAAATATTTGTATTTCAATTTCCATAGCAATTTGTCACATGAGACCATCACAATATTAAAACAAGTCTGAAGTATGCAAAACAAATCTTGAATCCTGATAGCTTTGTTGTTGGCTTCTCATGTAATAGTCTTAATTCAGGTTCCTTAGTGAGTCAAATAAACCTATTTGGCTTGAGCGCTGGTGTATAAAATATTGTGAGGGCATGTAATGCAATGAAGTGTTTCTTCATTAATCAAGACATGACTCTCTGTTATTGAGTCTATTGCATTTCTAGCAGCTTTGTGTATATACAAATTATGTAGTACATGAATGTAAAAGTATGTACATATGTATGTGCAACACAGTAGGAAAATATTAGATATTAGTATTGTATACAAGATGAACAAGAATGTATATATATAGTATATATATATTTATCGAATCGAATCGCTCTTTTTCGAACTCAGCTCGATCAGTGATGCTTTAAATTAAGCAGACCTCAAGTTGTAATTGTTCCATTCAGATATTTTTCGGATTTAAAATCGTAGTGAGTTTAATTGAGTTTAATTAGGAAGTCTCACCTTTCGGCTAAAATCGGTTGACTTTGATTTTGTGCACGGTAAACGCTTAAGTTCTGATAGAAGCCCTGCTCGTTGTTGTTTAGGCTGTTGACGCCGCCAGTGAAGTTGCTGTTGGGATTGGTGATGAGGCTGTGGGTGCTGCGTGATTTCGAAGCATTCATGGCTAAACGATAGAGAACACTTATTAAATGCTTGCGTATTTTAGAAATTTGCAACTATGACTAATTATGTATACAAATAATCAAACGAAAGTTTTGTAAAATGATTAACTTTTTCTATTTTAAATTAAAAGAGGTAAATGTGTTAATTTTGACTTACAAATAGTACCACTTCCGGTGTGATGGTGTAGTGCTGGTACTGATTTACTATTTGATAAATGATTATTGGGTATGAGAGGGCCAACATTTTTGGAATCGGCTACGCCCATTCTTGAAAGGTCACGTTCAGACATGCGGCGGTTACCTGTGATTGCATGAGGCGTACGATAGAGCCGACGACGATAGCGAGGTTATATATACATTCCGCACAAACAGTTTAATAATGGTTTAATTAGGGGCAAACGCCACAGCAGCGAACGTGTATCGGAACCAATTAAGTAAGCAACCATTTATAATTTTCGATTTTGGTGGTGCATGGAGTGGTGTGTTATGCGGATGTTGTTATGGGCGAATATTAGATATGAAAAGGAAACAAGTGGATTATTAAAATTTAGAGATTTGCAATTAGTTGTATAAAAGCGTGAGAGGTGCATTTACAGTTATATGTATGTGACAAAAAAAAGTTGTGCAAATGTGGCATTTCTAAATAAATAAATACAAGAAAGAATTTACACAAATAAAAAGACACAAGAATGGAAATAAATTGCGGTTTAAGTCAGTGTTATACATATGCAAGAGTATTCAAAAGTGTTTGATCAAGGTGTCTTCTTTTATTTGATCCAGTCCTTAATGTACGTCCGTCCAAACATTTTGACTCAAAATACGAATGAAAAAAAGATAAAATTATAATAAAAGTAATAGTTAAGTCCTACAAATGAATCAATCAAAAAATCATCAAGAAACCTCCATAGGGTGTAGGGATATTTGTATCTATACCAATGGGATGCCAATCCGACTGTTGCAATGGCTTTAACTAATAAAATAATTAAAAATATTTTTTGAATCGATCTTCAGGTAGGCATCCAATTGGTACGTACGAAAGCAAAAACTACGTTTCTAACAGGTCAATGTCGTCACCACCTTTATTCGCCAAGTGGTCAGCTTTCAACGGCTGCATCATCAACTTCGTCTTCCGATAACTCCTTATTCGTTAGCGTCGTTGAATGTGGACAATCTATGTATTCAGTTCTCGCAGTTGTTGATGTAGTGGCAGCGGTGCTTTTGCCTGCTTTCAAGTCCAGCGTTAAAGAGAGCTTCGTTCCATCGGAATTCCGATGCTCTTTTTGATTACGCTTCATCGTACGCACTGTGTTACCCTTCGCAGTGGACATAACGCTGTGCTGTCGCTTCAACTGGCTTTGCGTGGTTTTGGGGCAACTGTCGTAGCATTTGAAAGAAGGTGTCGTTGGGCCTACTGATGATTTGGCATTTTCTGGGGTGGTTTCGTTAGGGTCTGAGATATTTGAAACGATTTTTTTCTTACAATTGGCACAACAAGGACAATCACAGGTAAAAGTGGTGCTAATGGATAGCTCTGATTCTGGTGTTAGTAACGTTGGTGCAGAAATTACATTTGTAGGTGCATTAAATTCTGAGTTGTTTTGAGTATTAATATTAATATTTTCGGTAATTCGTTGTTTGGTTTCGTTTTCAAAATTATTTCGAAAAGAACTATCTTGTAAATTTATTTGGTAATCTTTGCCACTACTGCCATGCAAACTCCATTCCTTTAGCTGCTGTAAAATGTCAAATTGTTCTTGTTTGCTAAGGTTCTTTTTCGTTTTGCAGGGCGATGTAGCAGCTTTGGGTGGATATAAATATGATGCTGATTTCGAAAAAGCGTTGGACAAGCCAGAACAGCCTTCCCTGGGGTGTCCAGTGGCATCAAATGTTTGGTTACGTTCGAAAAATGCAGTCATCTCACGCACTTTCCCCTCTCCAAACGGTTTACTAAACTGGTGTAGGTGATCCACATCTTTCTTTTGTGAATTCAACTGTCGCCCCTGAGAAACGGTAAGTGTGGTGGTGTGAGTATGGCATGTTGTGGATGCATCCATATCGGTGTTGTCTGGACAATTTGGAAAATGTATGTTTGCATGGCTATGTGAACGCATTGGACAGTAGTTATGGACAGTTTCAGAGGAACTTTCAATTTCACATACACTAGGAACTTTTATAGTAACAATTGTGTTGGTTTTGGCTGCTGTCGTTGGATTACCGCCCGCTCTTAGATGGAATGGTATATCAGAGGTGCGGGAAACGGAAACGGGCTTTGAATTTGAAACAGAAGTGTTTGTGATATTTACAAGATTGGTGGGGTTGTGCAATGGGGCAGACCTTTTGCTTATGTTGGTGCGCTGTTGGTTACCGCTGAGTCCGCCACCGGAGGTAGCACGAATGGCATTTAATTCTCGCTTAGGTCGTATGGTGGTCGTTATTAGTGTCGGCGTTGTTGTTGCATTACTTATATTTAAATCATTAATGGGTTTATTTATCAATGGCATTTTTTCAATGGACTCATTTGAAGAGCGGTTGCTGTTGGAACCGCTGCCGGAGTTAGTGCTGGTTGCTATGCTACCGGAGGTCGAACGATGCGAGTTTAGTTCTCGTCTTATTTTTTGTATTAACGGTATACGTTCTCGCTCGTTTTTGTCTAACGACTCAGAGGAAGCACGATTACTATCGATACCTGCACGCGCGAATTTACTTATGGCGTCGTGCGTGTGGAATTTGCGGTTGATACCCGTTCCGCGATCCAGCGAAATGCTGTCACGTCTCCGTGCTTTCGTCTCTTCCAAATCGAAACTTACTGTCTTGCGGTAACCAGGAGCATTGCGTCGTACATTACTTATGATACCAGGCGGTGGTTTCGGTACCCGTTCTAGGCGTTGAAGTAGCTGCGATTGTTGAACTTCTTTTGGAACTGGTACATAAGTGGGCACATCTTCCGTGGGTGAACCATCATCAATAAATGGAATGTCATCTGAATCGGCTACTGAAGCTATGCCGTCTTCATTGAGCGGTTGATGAGCCTCAGTATAGGATAAGTTTGCGAATGAATCGTTGGAGGATCGTTTCTGGGCATTTTCTGGATCTGGATCGGGATCCGTGTACTCCTCTATGTATATTGACGGCGGCGGTGTGCTAGTGTTCACTGTACTATTGGTGCGTTGGCGCACTGGACTGTTATGAAAATAATTATTGTTATTTTGGACGTTGTTCAAATTGTTCTCATTAGAGAGATAAAGGCTGCTGACCGACCGTGCAATCGGGCGCGTGTCGCGATACCGTGGATCGATGTGTAGTTGATGACCCCTAGCACAAAGTTCCTCCTGCAGCGAGGATGCGCTCAAGCGGCGCATGGGTGGGGATGATGAACGCACGTAAACTAAAGATTCACGTCGACTGCGATTTAGACTGTCGTCGGAAGCCGAAGCGAAGTAGCGATTGTTGTACATCGAGTGACGGCGTTGGTCATGGTACACCGCCGCAGATGCCGTAGCTGTCGGCTCTGATTAGTTTTATGGTTTGTTATGTTAGACATTATAAATTTTGTTGAAATGTTGCGAAAATTGTTTTTTTTTTTTTGTAATTGGCAGCATGTAAGGGAGTAGTTTAGTAAAAAAGCCATTAGCATTCATCGTTATTGAGTAACGTTATAGCGAATTACGCATTTACTGGCGTGTGTTTAAAACTAAGTTCATAGCAAATAACTAACTCATTTCATTAATATTACGGATATTATAAGCCACGCAACTATACTTATACCTCTAACTTATGACTAGGTTATGAACATGAAGTACATCTCCTGGACTTACCGCGCGTTATGACCGGGCTTGGTTGTTGTAGTAAAGTGGCTAAACCGTGATAAATGGCGCCTTGTTTTGCCACCTCTAAAGTGACTATAGGACCAGTGCGAACCAGGTAATCAGCCGCTCTGGAAAATGCAATGATTAGAAACGAGTTTAAGACTTTGAAATAAAATCCTTACTTTTCTTGAGTTATGCCTATCAGGCTCTGGCCGTCAACGCGTAAGAGCTGATCTCCTGCTTGCAAACGACCGTCAGCATCAGCCGCGCCGCCAGGCACAACACTCTTGATATATATGCCTAAACGCTCCTGGCCTGCGCCTTTTGCTGCTACTATTGACAAGCCCATGCCGTTGGCGTTCTTGTGCAGCTTTATTACCTGAACCTCAGGTTGCGGCAATTTATTGGACATGGCGCTTGAAGAACGGGCCTAAAAAAGTGGTTGCACAAAAAATTTTAATAGTTGCATAAATAAGTTTTCCTGATTTATAGAAAAATTACATTGAATTGGTGCATGTAGACAGTCCACAAACCAATTGAAGTTGGCTGCGCAGCCAGTCGACACATGCCTTGTTGTTGTAGTGGATTCAAGAAATCCACCAAACCGGACGGAATGCCACGTACAACATCACAACTAAAGCCATCATCGGGTAACAGCAAAGCTAAATGCAATTCTGGCGATTCTTCCAAGCGCACCTCTCGACCGTCCGAACGCGTAAGCTCGTCCGCCACCGACTCGGCCATTCTTATTGCAGTGTCCACTAAATTTCGTGGTATCTTTTCTTGCTGCAGCAATGCGGACATTTGCAAAGAGTTCAAACGGAAGCAGGAACAAGCCAATTGTTGTATCTCTTCGACGGACGATTTGGGTGCTTGGAGAAACTGTGCGCACTGGTTGATCTTTGCCAGGTGACAGTCGGCCGCCAGTTCCAGTCCTTGGCGTTCAGCCCATAACTCCAAAAGTTGGAGGCGTTCTGACATAACCTTCCCCCATTCCGCCGTGCACATGTGGGAATTGGCCACAATCTGAAAGCACATAAGCCATACCGTCATTAATTATTTTGCAGAAATTGTTTTTTAAAACAATTAAATATGCTTTATTTATAATAAATAAAAATGGGGTCAACAAACTTTCATTGCTCACCGTATTAAAGCAAATCACGTTGATGTAATGGAAAAGCTGGCTGAAAAGTTGAATTGTTAGTGCAGCATTAACGCGGCAACGGCGCAGCAAAGCCATTGCGGATCCCAGTACAGTGAGTACTAGTCCTGCAGCCGAGTCGTGATCGATGGTTTCCGAGAGAAACTGATTCAAGGTCTGCGACAATTCCAAGCGGAAACAATTCACCAAATTTCGAAACGCAGTTTGCACGCTCTCGGCTAGTACTTCTTGAGCTTGAACGCTAAACGCACTAATATGACGATCCGATTTCAGGAAGTGTAAGAACTCCGAACTATTGGCCATCCAAAAAGCCAGAATGCGTGGATCGGAATATTGTTCCTGTACAACGGTGTAAATCAAATTGGCCACATGATGCAGAAAAATTGTCAATTTGTGGGCACGTTCTGTGGGCTGCAGTTCGGGGCGATAGTGCGTCGATGCACGATATCTAAAGCAATAATAAGTAGTTAATTACACTTTTATTTCTAGACTTTTACATAACTTGAGAAAATCTACATTTGATATAGCACTGTTTGCTTCTTTGATTCCAATATGGCATTTCAACTTCGCCATTATTAATGAGAAAACGGTTCTCGCACTCTATTAAAGGTTTCTATATTACTTACTGTTATTGAACATGCTTGATAATTTTCTGGTAATTTTCTTTTATGGTGTGTGTTCAGTGCACTCTAAATCCCTATAAGGATCTCGTGAACTCAAACGAAGTAGTAAATTTAAGCGAGTATTGAATTGAAAGCACATAGATGCGAATACATATGAATTACTACACATTTAGTGGGCACAAACGGTACACATAGAAGCCCATTTAATATTAGTGCCCTCACAAGTCAATTCATGCAGAAAATTGTATAGAAAATAATACTCTTAAAAAGTAAGTACTGTTTTACCTGGCACATAAATACAGAGAGTACACTGGCGCCAGCTTGAAATGCGGCGCATTCACATCCAATTCGCCTATGATGTGTCTAAGGAATAATTCCTGATGTGTTTCAGGAAATTCCAAGACGGCGGGTAGAATTGCCTCCTGGCCTTGATTCTCCGAACTACCGGTCATTTTCGGGGATCTGTGAAGAGAATATATAAACACAAATCTTAAACTTTATGTTGTTGTATAACGTATTTGCTTTCTATTTAAACTAAATGATTGTTTATTAAAATTATGATTTGGCAACGAATGTGGTTTTAGCACTTTGGTTTAAAAGAAAACTTCAAAACAAAACGGAACTGAAATTATGAAGAGCAACACAAACATATATATTAAAGGTAAATTTAGTTGTTACTGATTGGAAAAAAAGAATGTATGTGTTTATTTTTATGCCTCTTGAAAATTCGAGTTCTGTCGATTTCAACGTTTTTGCTTGAATAAACTCCGTATTTTGCTGGCTATACCGAAATTTGAAAAAGAGAATTGAAAAGCTTTTGTCTTAATTTTGTTAAAATAATATGCAATCAAATTACCTTTCCTGGCTATTGGAGCCGCCCGACTTTAAGCTTGAAATGGATTTGGTTTCATTTTCCAAATTACCCTCAATACTTTGGCCGTCGAAGGCCGCGCTGCTAGCGTGACTGAGAGGATCAGCAGAGCGCACCTTGTTTTCTTCTTGATCCCGCATACCCAACGATTGTTCTGTGACGCTCATACCTCCACCTCCGCTGCCATTTCCGCTATTGTTGCTGGTGCCACCACTTTCGTTCTTGTTTGCCTAATGATTCGATAGAAATTTTCACTTCATATTTCGCATTTTGAATTTCATTCTTGCATACTTACTGAGTTTAACGCGCCGTCCTCATCGTTCCAGGAGCCAGGCGAAGTTGGTGAACGACTGTGAATCGCAATTGTTGTACATTTGTTGTTGCCGTTGTTTGGCGTACGTTCGAACGATTTTATACCAGCGAGTTTTACATGTATATGTGTGTGTGTTAATTTAAGTGATTGAGTGAAGTGGGAGTTGATATTAAAAAGAATGTGCGAGGTCGTAGAGGTTTAGTGGGAAAACAACAATGAAAAATACAAAAATATGGTTCAAAGGTATCACAAATAAGTAAGTAAGTAAAAACATATAAAATAAATCGGATAAAACAACATATGAAAGAAGAACAAATTAAAGCGACCATTCGTAGGCTTACAAAGTTCATTAAATGTTCAAGGAATGCACACAACATTTAAACATCAATAATGAATTCACACAATACTTTTTACAAAGGGTAAAAAGAGTAAAATTTCACATTGGAAGCACTAACCTTTCATAAAGACAGGCTGAATCCAGCTGTGATTGCGACAAAGCGAGGTTGTAGCGTCCATCGGTTGGTGAGTCCAAAAATCTGTATGAGGCCACACGTCCAAACATCACGACAGAGCCGTTCTAAAAGAAAAATAAAAACAATAACAATAACCAGTTTCAATTAAATACTTTCTTAGGGTGCGTATTATCGAAAATAATAGGTTAAATGCTAAGCGAAGAAATTAATTACATTCAAATATGAGAAAGGCTGCATGGCGCACAGCTTCCGATATTCACCAATTCACATTTCAGACTAAATGAGGGGCGTTCAAGCTCACATCATCGCGAATGGCAGTCGCTCGTGTTGTTGCATCAACAATTCGACAGGTCAACAAAAGTAAAGCGAAGCACAAAACGGAATCGAATAAGCATAATTTGAATGTGACTGTTGATGCTGGCCCACAGACTTATAAAAGCACGCAGCCGCGCATACATAAGCACACATTGTGATGCAAGTCACACACACACATTTGTAAACATTAATGAAACTAGCTAATAAACGCCCCTTTTATATTAACTTTATTTTACGAATCAGTAAATTGGTCCCCATAATCAACCTTTTAATTTGTGTAAAACAGTTCGCTATTTATGCACACACACTCACACATAAGCACAAATGTAAGCAATTGCTAATGTTTTGCTTTATAACATGCAACTAAGTCTCATGTCATGTTCGCCGATATTTGTTTGTGTTTTTAAAGCTTCACAGCATCGAAAATTTACTCTCCAACACAAATTAAACAAAAATACAAAGGAATTAGCACAATTTACACGTCACCTCTTTAACTAAAATCAAGACAATGGCATACCTATACTATATATGCATGTACGTATGTATGTGATTACGTGTGGTAGTAGGGTAATGACTGTTTCATATTTGGGAGCATGGCATGCGTTAAATTTCAATGAAAATCTTAAAAAACAAAGAGAAGATTAAAATGCCAACCCTCTAGTGGATCCACGGCGGTATTTTGAGAGTCACGGACGCCGCGGAAAATAATTTTATTTCAAATTCAGAAGTATTTACGGAGTAACATCAGTACTAATAATTTGTTGGATGGAAAATTTTTCTGTAGAAAAACCCACTCCCGCTCATGAAAGTTTTATGTATGCACTACTGGTGTACATTGTACATATGTATGTATGTATGTACGTGCATGCATATACGATTAAATACAAAATGAAAGTTTAAATTCAACAGACAACGATTCGCCTGCACAATTTATAAAGTGATAAATTTGGTAACTAACACTCGGTGAATGGTAGGTTTTTGTCAAATTGCCATTTCGTTTATTGATGATTGAGATACATATGCATTTCCAACAAGAGGTTCGCCGCAACGTAAAAAATTAAAGTTCTTCCAAATAGTGTTAAATTAGTTGGAAACAAAAACAAAAAAGAACTTTACTTTTATAAAACAATCGGAATGTTTCTCAGTATAGTGGATTGGGTTTTTTCAGTTGTCATAAGGAAAGACCGACAGAAGAAGAAATCAAAAAACCAACCTCTATGCAGAATATAAAGAATTAAAAACAGCGAGGATATTTCATTCTTGAAAAAAATCTCCTTAATTGAACTACATATATTTACTTAAATTTACTTTACTCAATACTTCCTCATATTATTTGCTACTATTTCTAAAAAATTATTTTGTGAAAAAGCAACATTAAAGTAACGAATGAAAAAATTAATTTCAAATGACTTTTGATAAAATTAAAATCATTTTTAGGAGACAATGGTGTAAAATAATCTCATTGAAATTCAGCTTTGCTGAAATCGAGGTCCGAATTGGTGTTCGGGCACTTCTGTTTTATTCTCCGTGTTTTTTAAATTTATTTGAAAGCCTCACCTCCAATTTCGAGCTGATTAAGAGATCTTCGTCAAGCTTATATTCAATATGAAAATCTTTTTTTTATTTTTTTTGCACAGTAAATGTAGTATTATGTAATTGCCGAATTACTTAAAATTATTATTCAATTTGGGAGCGTGTTTGAAAGATTCTTAGTTATCGTTGAGCGACTAAAGAATTTTTAAGTAGCTAGCGCGGAGATAAGTGAGCAGGGGAAACCAAAATTATCAAAATTCATATATGGAGGCTCACTCCATATGAGTTTGTTATCTAATTTTAAATTTTTGACGTCAGTGCTTAGAAATACTAAATCCAACTTGATTATTTTTAGTTGTTAATAATATGCGGTAAGTAAACCAAACAAATATATTATTATATTAAGAATATTATTTTGAAAGATTTCACAATCATTAGGACTACAATCTAATAGGAGAGGAGAATGGTTTAGTGCACCTATTCTCGTACAATATAACGAACAAGTAATTTATTCTTATGTTCGTATATTTGAAGTGATACTCACATGCAAAATTGTTGGTTGTGTTATGTGGTGGCCATTGACAAAGGTTAATGCATCAGTGTGCAATGGCGTCACTGTGCAAACACCCTCCAGTAGTGAAATCAGACAATGGCGCGCTTGTATCGATGGCCCAAACAGCTGCAACGAGTTCGTGTTTGCGGAACCAACCTGTTAAAAAAAAATTATATTATTTAGACAAAAGCATATTAACACCGAGGGTGTTGAAGAAACTTACCTCGATTGGGTCACTGCCCAATTTAATGCGACGTCCTCCATCTCCGCTATGTGTGACTTCCACCAAAACTGCACCCTCTCGATCGCTGGCTATGCTGTTGGCGCCATTTGAAGCACCTAGCGGTTTTTTCTTGCGCCGACGTGGTTGAGAGTCCGCCGGACGCCGCCTCACGTGGAACATAATAGAACCTGTAAAGAGAGAAGGACCGGTCTTATTCAATATGTTTCATACTAACTATTTAATTCCAACTATGAACAAGAAGATAGCATAAAGCAGTGTCTATTACGAGTTAAATTCATTTTTGATCAGCGCCAAAGCTTATTAGACAACTTTTTGCTTTGATTGCTTGTAGACACTAAGTCAAATACTATACGAGTAGAATTCCACTTGTTTGACTGACAAAGTAATACTAGCGTCAATTAGAAAGACAAAAATATCTCCGACAGCTTCAATATATCACAACTCGGAAGAAAATTACACATCTAATTTTCCGGCAATATTTAGGTTTGTATCTAATGTAAAAGTATGTATCAGGTGTCATTACATTGTTGTACGTCGCTTTTAAACTGATTTTTGTATGCTGTATGAGTAAGTGCTTTACATATATATGTATCTGGTGTGTTAAAATAAGAACTGTTATAGTATTTGTTGAAATAATTGTTTCCTTTCATTTCGACCCCACCTACACATCACTTGCTTACAAAATATCCGTTATATTCGATTGCAGTCAACAGCAATAAGCACACTGGCTACTGAAGCGTCTCGGGTGAAATGCTAGACAATTCATAATTCGCATCTTTTCTCAGTTTGGGCAAATGTTTAACAAACCGTGAAAATATGAGAACATTTTATGTGAGTCTCTGCTCTGTGCCTTTTTATCTTGCGCTTGTTTGTGGTTCAATAATTTCGCAAATATTGGTGGGTATTTACTCAAATGCATTTTTTATCTATATTCACTTATAAATTTACATGTATGTACAATGTGACAAAAAAGTCCTCGGAAATTGTAATTAAAATCCCCGGGTATATGATATTTAAAAAAATGTATTTTGCTAAATTGTAGGAGTGTCCTTAATACTATGGCAAATATGTGCGAGTTCTGCCAACCAGTTTGTTTACAGCAGTTGCTTAAGTCTGTACACCTCAGTAGTGCGTTGCAATTTTTAGAACGTATAAAAATTCCGAGCAAAAAATTTGTCAAACATTTTGTATTTCTAACCAAATTTCCTTGGCAAAGATTTACGGCGATTCAGTTTTATCAAAAACACAAAGACGGTCGAGAGATCGTTGACGACATGCCTCGTTCTGGAC
The DNA here is from genome assembly GCF_016617805.1 of Bactrocera tryoni. Lineage (NCBI taxonomy): Eukaryota > Metazoa > Arthropoda > Insecta > Diptera > Tephritidae > Bactrocera > Bactrocera tryoni. The sequence goes on along the minus strand of NC_052499.1, from coordinate 30,213,340 downwards.
TACCTTCGACCCCTTCAACTGATGCAAATATTAAAAAAGTGCAGGATATGTTGCTTGAGAATCGTCAGACAAGTGTTAGGGAGATGGCAAGAGAGCTCGACATCTCTCGCGAGTCCGTTCGAATGATTTTGGGTATGAAACGTATATCTTTGGACATGCTTGATCGTTAAATAACATCGATCAACCATCGTATTCACCAGATTTAGCTCCGTGTGATTTTTGCTTGTTCCCTAAACTGAAATTACCGCTCCGTAATAGAGTAGATAAAGAAAACTTCGCTGAAGGAGCTGAAGGCTTGTGCTTATGAAAGGTGTTTTAAGGACGGGAAAATCGTTGGCAGCTGGTGGGGGTTACTTTGAAGGAGACAAAATAAATATTGATGAATAATTAAATAATTTGTGTTTTATTTCCAATTTCGAAGTACTTTTTTGTCACAATGTATGTATGTGTTTTCATATTTCATTTGAGCTTAAGACCAATGTTTATTTGATTATGTGGGTCATCGTGTCTGAAGACATTTTTTGAGATCTTTATATATTTTATTTGCTTTTTTCTTCATATAGATTCAGTATTAAAAAATAAAATACATAGTTTATACTTCGATATTAGAACTAGATTATACCATTTTTTTTTTTGATGGTGTGTTTCGAAAATATCGGGAATTTTTTAGTTTAAAATTGTGCGGGTTTGGAGAATCCAATTGTCAACAACTGTAAATTGTTGATATACATATGTATGTACATACATGCCACTGAAGTACGATAAAATTTCAGACGTATTTTTATGAGCTCGGCGATTTTCGTTTGTTAAAAGCTCACACTTCGTAGCTTGCTCATCAATTCTTGACCAAGAGCATTACTGTAATAATGTTCCAGCCTCCATTTTATTTAAAGAGAACCTTAAAGGGTCGTCATTTTTCAAGATAGATGAAAATCGCTGAAAGAGCTAAAGGCTACTCGTTTCCAAAAATCGAGTTTGAGAAGTGCTACGACGATTGGACACCTCATATTATGAAAAAGAATTAATCCCCTACGACGTACGAATAAATATGGTCACAAAAAGGATTATTAACTGTGCAAAGGTCCACGAAGCTTGGCTCGTTAATCACGTGGAAATATATTCTGCAAACAGATGGCCTCTTACGTCAAATAAAGTGTGTTAAGCCGATCTTGCAGTAAGCCCTTGTAAATATTCTGGTATTTAGGATAATATTGCAAGTTCTGCAATATATAAAGTGTTTGTTCACCTTAAGTCTGAATTCCTGACGTATTAGCTTGGACAATAGCTCTAAGAATGATATTTTGGAATGTTTGTAAAATTTAATGCGGACATCTAAAGTTAGCTGGATAATGTAGAGGTTACGATACGAAAGGGCTTTTGACAATGTGTCTCACGCAAGTGTAAGAAAAGAACCCTAAACCTTGGCGGCAGAGAGTTAGAGATGAGAAATGTGGCCAAATATATGGGTCCTGCTTTGGATTTCACTCTTCAGTGAAAACAGCATGTGGATTTGACGATGATCAAATCCACAAAAGCACTCATGGTGTGCAATCGCTTAGGCGCTATATCCTGGGGTAAGCCAAGAATCATCTGATGTATGTACACTATGATCGTGAGGCCCATTGTTACACATGGAGTGGTGGCATGGGCATTTAATATTTCTACAGGACTTCAGCATCGAACTGCAAAGACTTGCCTGCATCTGTTTAAAGGAGGCCATGAATACACGGCGGCACTAGAAGTCATGCTGGAATTCACACTGCTCCACTTCACTCATACAGCTAAACAGACAAACCCAATGATTCAAATAACAGCAGAAAGGTATGGAAGAGGGAAGGTGATCTCGCCCAAAGAAATGAAGGCCACCATGCTTGACCTATTACTAAGGGATACACTGACCGCTCGAAAACTTCGGAAGGTATTGTTTCAGGCATCGCAGGACAGACAAACGTTACATACCTATGGAACGATTTCCTATCATTTTCCAAACAAAATTCTTTGCTATAAATCGCAGTGTAGAGATAAATCTCCAACCGAAATGAAAGTATTGATATACTTAGAAATAGTCAAATGGTTCTTAGAGCGATTTCAACTTACGAGATTACATCGTTTTTGGAGCAGGAGTGTATAAAACGTCTGAATAGCCTATTAGTTTGCAACCAAGGGCCTCTCATATGGATTTCAGTTTTCAATATGGCTGAAGAGCCTGCCCGTTCTGCATTGCAGTTGGGGCTTATACCACTAAGGAGCAAATCACACCCAGACAAAGCTGTTAAAGGGTATGAACATCCACACTAGGTTTAATAGGATAATTACCCTTCCGAAAAACAAATTCCGGCTGCTTGGGGCATTCCGTTGGAGGCTCAAAAACCACCTGTTAACATGGGCTATCCTGTACAAACTGCTGGCTTTGCAACATAGAGCCGGAAATTCCCGATCAGTTGATTGTAGACTGCACAGCAGTCTGTAGATAGTAGGATCAAGACCATTGGATTCATATATCCGAATATGGATCACATTGCCTTAATAGCACGCAGCATGTTACTGGAATTTATCAGATGCATTTAATGTATATCTATCTATCTAAGGACATTAATAACCAACAATAAAAAAAACCCGCAAAATAATTTATGATTATCTTAAGACATCAATTGAAGTTCCTTAGAGTCTGTAATACTGTAGAATGTGGTCGTATAATGTTTAGGAAGCATTCAAAGCCCATTTGTTTAAATTGCTAAATTAAAGATCCATACTTAATGGCAACAAGTGTCCATGCTTAGACGACACTGTTCGAATACAAACCCAAGTGAATAGAAAGGTAAGTGCATATATTCAATCGATAAATCATAACCAAAACAACATTTCATGTGGGCGAAGAAAGTTGGCGCCCAACACAACACCCCTTTCACTACAACGAGTCTCGCCCAACTGGCACAGTTTTGCAAACAGCAATATGCAAATTAAAGAGAACTACATACATAAATACACTGAGGTGAAATATTGTTACTCGTGGGACCTGTTTGACATTATAACTATTCTATTAGGTACATATGTATGTTTGCAGGAATCTATGAAAAACCATTTGTAAACAAAATGTAACTTTCATTGTAAATGGTCAAATTTAAGCAAGTTTCGGTATATATGTATGTAGATATGAACTGAAGTTCGATTTCCAACAAAAATACAATTCTATAGAAAAAGTTATATGGCAAAGATGCAGACCAACAACTTTTGCATTAATACATTTTTAACATAACCTCAAAATGTAAATATCCAAGTCATTGGGTTTTTATAATGTGCAAAAAAAAAAAATAATTATGTCGTCTTTTTATTTAAGTCAGAAGACCTTATATTTACCGAAATCTTTTCTTTCTGATGGTATGATGATCATTATTCTCAGAAAATGAAAAAATAGATCACACAAAACTACTATGAATTTCTCTCACTTTTCAAAGGCTTCTTCACAGATCTACTACGAAAACTTTGATTTATAATTTATATGTGTGATTACAAAAAAATTATATTAGATTCCAATACGATCATGGTAGGCCCTTAATTTCAATGGGTTTACTTTTTGAAATATTATAATATAATAATTCTTTTTCTTCGCTCTTTTTAGCCTGATTTCTCAACTTATGGCATACATATATTGTATACGTTTGCGGCCCGTATCAATTAGAATCTCATACCAGGTTTTTTCAACAAAACTCCCTAACTGATCCTTATTTTGGAACGATTGCATCCCAATCCGTGGCTTTAGCTTCCCCAAAGGTTTTCAATTGGATTCAAGTCGGGAGATTGATATAGTCATATAAGAGAACTCACACCATTGTCCTGGAACCAATCTTTTACCAACGTCGAAGTATGATTAGGATCATTATCCTGCTGAAATTTCCATATTAGTGGCATACGTTCCTCAGTATATGGCAGCATCGTTTTTTCCCATATATCTTTATATAGAAACCTATTCATGGTGATACGCGATGTATTGGTCCTACACCATACCACGAAAAGCAGCCCCAGACCATTATGTTGCCGCCACCGAGTTTAACTGTCTTTTTTGTAGACCGTGAATGCAATTCTTTACCTTGCGGACGACGGTCATTCCGGCAGGCATCATTTCCGAACAAATTAATTTTTGTTTAGTCGTTCCACAAGATATTGCGCCCACTTTTTCTGACCACTTGGGCCGGACCAATTTGCATGCTTTTTCGCGAATTGTAATCTTATCTGTAATTTTTTTTTAATGGTATTTTCTGGCTATCCGGGCAGGTAAATTAGCTCGATATAGTATTCGTCGGGCCATTCGGGAAGATATTATGCTACCAATATCGGCTAATATTATCCTTGAAGATACCAATGGGTCCTTTTTACCAAAGAGTGACGATACGGTTGTCCTATGTCTGTTTTGGTCAACCCCGAGTTTCAACATTCTTTTTCATCCTTAGGGCATTCTGCACGAAATACAATGAACGGCCTAATGTTTTAGCGATATTCCTAAGACTTTGGCCCTCTTTTATGAGGATTAAGACGATGTCCTTTTCCTCCGCCCTACAATGCTTTTTTCTATCCATATATACATTTTTTTTAGTTTTTAATGAGTCTAAGACATGGAGCTATACAACCTAAAGAGCAAACCATTAAAATAAATCACTAGATTTGATGAAAATCTGAAAATAATTAACAATGTACTTATTATTTTGACCACTTAGAAAACGAACATCAACAATCAATTGCCACGCCCACTACAAAGAGTTGATTCAGCATTTTCTTTTCACAATAAAAAGTACTACCATATCGAATTTAATAAAATCATCCCATAGTTGCATTCGTGTACTGCACCAAACATTCAAAATTCAATCATGACTGCAGCCTAAAGGAATTTACTTATTATTTTGACCATATGTGTATGTAAGAAATAAAAAAATATATTCCTTAAAATCAAAGAATATATAAAACTAAAACAGCTGACTTCCAGGATGTCATTTATTCGCTAAGTCAGGGAATTTGCTGCTTCATTGTGAAATTATAAAGGTAAACTCACTCGAAATATGTTCCTTGCATTACTTTTTTGCTCTTTAATGTACGTAGGTACTTAACTTGTGCAGCTATCATTATTTTCACTAGGGACTGCTGAAAACTGTGCAAATTAAAACATTTCAATGAACGAACATATTGACGTACCAAAGTATGTAAATAACTGTAACACTTAACGTTGTCGCCGCTCATTACAGCGTTGAGTGCTTCTTCTTGCTCTTAATGGGTACCTCGCTTGTTCTTTTGCACTCAGCAGCGCAACGGCTCAGCGCTTTGGCATTTTGTGACTGACGAGCAACACCTTCCATGCAAATTTCCATGGTTATGAATTCAAAAGTTCTGCCGCGAGTCCTTTGGCAATAATTCAAGCTCTTTTGCATACAAGCTCCATCACAGTGGAGTAATTCAATTAGAGAATACAAGTTCGTGCGAAACTTTTGTGGAAGTTGAAAAGCAGGAAATTAATTGGAATGTAGGTATGTATGCATATTTGAACAACTGTTGCTGCCACCGTTTACTCATTGGTTACAGTAATGAGCACATCAGCGATTTAATTGAATAATTTCAACAATGCTTTCCGTTTATTGTGCAAACGTAAATGCCTTAGTTTTCAAATCAATGTCAGTTGAATTCAGGCAAATAGAAAGTTTTAGTCAGCTAGGTTTTCAGCTTTTGAGTATTAAGTATTATCAGTTATATTTTGTTGTCATATCTCAATAAAAGCATTCTATTTTGGGTGAGCTGCAAAGGAAAACTCAAAAACGCAAACTTCGATATTTCGATACTCTAGCCGTGTGGACATGCCAAAAGTGGTTTGCACGATTTACAAGTGCTGATTTTGGCTTAGAAGAAGAGGAATGGCCTTGGCGGTGAAAAAAGTTTGAAGAAGAGGCTAGAAGCATTACTTCATGAATATTATTGTCAAACACAAGAAGAGCTCTCAGAATTTTTTGAAGTTACTTAAGCAGCCATTTAAAAGCAGCCTTGCATTCACTTGCAAGGAAATTGTGCGACATAGGAACCGGATTTCACAGAACATATTTTCAGCATCAAACTGTATCCAGTTTTATGCGTAAACTTAACACTTTGAGCCCGCGTGCCCACCCGTGGTCATTTTTTTTCTGTACCGGTGGACCGCATGCTGACGAAGGGTTGTGCTTTAGTTGACAAGCTGGTTTGTTTGTTTTTGTTTTATTGATTGTTTACTTAGTTTTATTGATTTTTTGCGATTGAGGTGACTTTGTGATAATTATTTTTGATAAACCAAATGCATTTTTGTTGTTTTTTTTTTATTTTTTTTGTGACCACCGCTGGTCACATTGTCCCATAATGCAAATCCACCAATGTCCACGGGTGGTCACATTGTCCCAAATCGTCAAAACATAAACGTCCACCGGTGGTACACGCGGGGCTCAAAGTGTTAATTTTACTAAGATTTCTTACAATTTGACTGATATATTCGATTCAAATCCCACCAGCGGTTTGAAAGCTTGTATTAGGTATATGCGTACTGGGGGTAGTATTGAACCGTTTTCATCAAATTTTGGCATTACGACATATCATTATTAATGGGTTGTAAAAAAAGTCTTGCGGTATTTTTATTGAATTTTTTTTTTTTATTGAAATTGAAATGAATTTTTGATGACTCATGCCCAGCTCTTAACCGATGCCGTATTTTCTCTTTATTTTTCTCCATGTTTGCGACGCTATAACTCACGAACGAATTAAAAGAAACGACAATCAATTAATCACGTGTTAACGCGTGAGATGAGCTTTCCAAAAAGGTGTAGCATGACCCGATGCGACGAATAAAACTAGAACTTCGCGCTTTCAGCGCCAACTAGCGAAAATACCGCAAGACTTTTTTGACAACCTATTATAATACAAAGATAACACATATAGCGACAAATATATATGGTATAAAGTCAACCACCGAAAATCCCTCTACTAGCATCTTTTTTAGACACAAGGAAACACTGTCAGCTATAATCATATAAGAAGAAAATGTCAGCGATAATTGTTCATCAGATGCCGACCTTCGATTTGACCAACTAACTAACTCAGTAGTCCATTCCTATTTCACAGCTACACTCACACGATTTTCGATTTCTACACTCACAAGACCAGGTCAAGGCTATCCCTTCCAATAATTCGATGCGTACTAAAACAGGGCTAAGCTGAGCCACTGTGATGGATTTGTACGCCATAGGGACTTGAGCTACATGGTTAAATTTAAGTTTTTGTCAGATTTATAAAAAAATTCCGAATTCCATATTCATTCATACAACCCTGATCCTATTAATTAACACTTTATTTTAATTGCTAATTGGCCACGCGTTGCTGTAAACATCAAATTATATAAATAATTGAGGTGGTTTCAAATTACGCTAACGAATGCCGTTAGTGTTAACGTTTTCATTTCATTTTCATTTAAAATACATCAGATCGCCTGGTAAGAACTCTCGTATCTGGATATTAATTTCTTCAACTACTGAGGCTCTCGCTCAATACTTTCGAATAATCATTTTATTTCGTGCAGCACTACAATTGTCTAGCAGTCTAATTCAGTCAATGCGCGTCTTTAATGATTCTTACATACATATGTACCTGATTGGGTTTTAAACAAATGCTTATGAATTGATTTTTTTTGTTCATTAATTGTTCAGATATAAACTATCTTTTAAGTTGGATTAATCTGAGCACAATGGACTAAACTTTACTAAAATCGATTCAGCAATTTGACACGTAATTTATATATACATACATATGTATATGTATAGACAGATAATAAGTTGAAAGAAACTGAGAGCTAAGCTATCTAAGCTGTGTGCAGTTAACCTACAAAAGTGGGATTTTAAGTATTTAAGTCTACTATTTTGAGAATGTTACTTTGTATACAACTTCATAACATTTTTTCCTATAACTTTGAGGGACAGTTAGTTCATATTTGTGGGTGTATGTTATGATAAATTACATCTATAAGATATTATACATTATGTAATTTTTAGCTAACGTTTTTCGGTATTGGGAAAATATGCAATGACCTGGGTTACTGTCTTGGAATCATTGCAATTTGAAAATCGAAGTGTATACATACTTTTGTGTATATATTTACAAATTTAAGTTTGCTTGTATAATACTAGCTTAAATCAAATACGTATTTCAAATGCATTTTGATCCCAGTGATAAATTTATATATTGTATTGGTTCCTAATTAAACTATTGTTCAACTTAACGCCCTCTCGAGAATATATACATATACCTAGTTCCACGTCAAACACCTGAAAAAGATTTAGTGTAACAAACGAAGAACAATAGATTGTTGAGAATTTTGAAGGGAAATCCAAATTATTATTCAGAAAAGTTAATGACAATTGAAAATCCCTAAATGGCGGCTTTTTAGAAATAATTGCTAATTTCCTGATTGTCATAGTTTTACATTACAAAAATTTACCCGAATCGGCCAAGGCTTGCAATAATTTCGATTTTCACCATGACAATTTTATGATTACTATTTTTTTTTTTTAATTGAATATTGTACAAGTGGTCTTCACTTTTTAATACCATCAGTGGTGTTTTTCGTAGCAATAGCTAACCTACAAACACATACATACATACACAAAACATAATTATTTTGAAAAATTTCTCTGCAGCTTTTCTAAATTTTCCATTGAGTGGAACAATAGTGAGGTTTTGCGGAAATGTGTGAAGCTATGTGACTGTAACGAGCATTCCATTATTTAAACGCCACACCTTGCATGCACTGGACAACACTCAACAAGAACGCAGTTATATCTGTGAAGTGCCGGATGCGGTAGAGTCTCTTAGGCTAAGCATAAGCAGTCCTTCTAAACCAAATGTTGGTAATTGTAATGTCGCTGAGGGGCAATTAAGTGCTTATCGCATTTCGCAGAAGTGACACTTATTCAAGAATTAGCGTCTGTCTGCAGTTTGGCGCAGAGTTAGCCTAAGTTAGATTGCTTATATGAGTTCTAAATTAACTACAATATTTTTATATTAGGGCTAGCAATGGCCATTACAGGTATTTGATGATTTTATCCTCGAAATCGCTACTACATTGGCATTTCTACGAAAATGGAATGGTTATACCGTTAGTCAGCTTGTCTTATTGTATTTTCACAACTGGGTTTCCAACTGTTTCGTGTTTTATCTACACATGTGTAGTTGTGTGTGTAGGTATGTTCGTGCACTCATTGTGTACATAGGATACATGGCAATGACGCTATTGTCACACCGGCACCGGTGAAGTGCTCTTCCGCTGGTATTCGTTGCTGATATTGATTTTTATAAAAGTGAAATGCGATTTCGCGTTGGAATTTTCGGTATGCGTAATAAAATCTAACATCTCAAAGTGGTGCTGCCAGCCGTGTATACGAATATACCACTTGATATTTTGCGCGTAATTGTGAAAACGCCATCAGGACAATTTTATTACCTTCTTAATGGTCTTGCTATGAAGCGCTGTTTACACACTACTCTTAGAGAGCGAGCAAAAGTAACCCCCTACTGTTTGGGAATACTTCTAGTATCGAATGTAGACAGTACTCACCTGGAGGGTAGTACACAATTGGTTATCAATGTCGCTACCATTAAATCAAGAGGTTGATAGGTGAAAAAGTGCCTTGGGGCTCAAACTAAGCCAACTCTACCCGCGACGTGTCTCGGCACAGGACGCAGTGCAACCGTTTCGTTTCGCTGTGAAATGATTACTGAAGGAACTGAACGAATTATTGTTAATAAGCGAAGAAGAAAGCGGTATTATGCTGTAGTATGTTTGTGTCATGCTCCTATTGGTTTTGCCGCAGCGTGTGCCGTTGCTCTTGGCTGTCGCTGTATTGTTTGGGCCATATTAAAACTTTGGTTCTACCATCTAACATACATATATAGTATACATATCATACATACACATGCGTGTATATTGTGCGTTCAGAACTTCAGCCACAAGTTGGGGGAAAACTAAAAATGCGAATCGGTAAAAAGTGCAAGCAACTAAAGGAACTTATCGCGCACTGCCTGTATCACCGTCGCACTCACAACACCGAACTTGGTTCTAACCCAATGTCAGCTGAAGCACCACCTTTCAACGCGGCTAGTCCACACGATAGCCTACACTATTATATGTATATGTATGAAAGTGTAGGTGTATGTATTCATTTTTTGTTGCTTTGACATTCTGTTTCATGCTCTACCCTATACCGCTCAACAAGCATGTCCTGCACTTGTGTTTCGACACTTAACGTACCACATGTGAAAATAGCTTACTAGGACAATAACATACACATATACAGTTGTCCACAAAATAATAGGAGAGACAATATGAAAAATATGTTTGGCTGTATAACTTTTTTAAATCACATGTAAATGACGCGAAACATTAACGATACACATAACGGGATACTAGCGATTATTGCTATTCTACTTCCGCTTTGCTAGTACTCGGAGACACTTGTTATTGCTTTCCACAAAATAATAGGAGTGCTAGATATTTCGTTTTGAAAATAGTCCATAACATAAAAAATATTCACAAAATTAGAATAGTAAGTATAGTTCCATAATCTAGCAGCAATTCAAATTAGTTATTATTTTATTCAATTTTTTTTTTATTTTATAGTGGTATTTGGTACAAAAATGGAACTCGTAGACGAAATCGCAAAACATCCACTGCAGACGATCGCAATATAGTACGCCACTGCAAAATTAATCCTTTTGCTTCAACCTGGAGCATCCACGACGAACTAAATTTGTCAGTTAATACTGAAACTGTTCTTAGGCATTTGGGACAGAACAAATTATTTGCCCGAAGGCCAAGAAAAGGACCCCCATTAAAAACAAGCACAAGGAAGCCCACATACAATTTGAAAAAGAACATGGCTCCTGACCCGCGTCTAAATGGCGAAAACATATTGTGGTCAGACGAATTCAAAGTTAAGTTATTTGGTAGTACAGGCTCTAGGAACTTTGTCCGATGTCCCCCTAACTCGGAATATAATCCCCGGTTTACCACAAAAACCGTTATACATAACGATGCCAAATCAAAGTGGTCCAATTCACTTAATTGAAGGCATCATGGACCAAAGGGCAAAATATTATATGAGGTAATGTTGACACCTGCCTCGTGAAATATGCCATTGATTTAGGTATATCAACGGGATAATGACCCTAAACATACTAGCAAGTGCGCAAAATAATGTTTTAGGTCCAACGGGGTTGAGGTTATGTGGTAACCTGCTCAGCCTCCTGACCTCAACTCCATTAAAAACTTGTTTACAGATACCAAGAAGAAAGTAGCTGAAGAGAAACCAATCAATTCGAGAGATTTATGGCAAGTAGTGAAAGAGGCTTGGAAAGGAATACCAATAAAATGTTGTCAGGATCTCATAGACTCCATGCCTCGGAGATGTGATGCTGTGTTAAAAAATCGAGGCTATTCAACGTAATATTAATTATTTTAATATTCTGTGAAACTTTGGAAGCATTATATATTAAAATTATAGAACGGTCTCGTATTACATAAAATACTCCTATTTTTTTGTGGAACTAGTTTTTTAGTTTACTTGATATAAACTGCGATATAAAATTTTGTTCATGTTTAATTGAATTAAATGAAATCTGGAAATAGTAATAGATCTTTAGCAAATTACATTGTGCAAAAATTAAAAAAAAAAAAACATTTTTGTTAATGAAAATTAACAATTCGTTTCACTCCTATTTTTTTGGGGACAACTGTACATACATATATGTACTTAGTATTAATTTTCCGTTCTAAAAAAATAAGAATTTGATTTAAATTCAACCAACATAATTTTATTATTTACTTCATGTGAAGTGCTATTGGTATTAGTAAAAATATTGAAAAAAAACAATTCATAAACATCGCAAAAACAAGGGTAAAATACAAATTTCAAAAATTCGGAGGGCAATAAAAATAAAATCATATAAAAAACATATTTTTTACAGAGAACTAATTGAAAAAGTTTTTCGTACTTTGTAACACGAATGTAATTAGGCTACGAATACCAGATTTTTGAACTTTCGCTCACAGTTCCATCTGATTTCTCGGTTTAAAGGGTTCAAGACTGGCCGAGCATAACTCAACCATTTTTCTGCAAGACCCGAAGTATGTTTTGGCTCGCTCTCTTCTTGGATTTGCCAAATGGAAGGCGAATTCCATTCAGCATATAGAAGTATGACTTTACCTAAAATTTTAACATATATATTGCCGTCCATGTTTTCTTATATCCAAAAAAAAAAAATAGGTCTGAAACCACACTATGAAAAATAACCCAAAGCTATTATATTGCCGCCACGGGGTTTGAAGGACATAGTCGTGTAGCGCATTTCTTTAGTTTTTGGGCGTCGGACTCACGTTCAACCATAATTTCCTATAATATAAATTTTGCAATCAGGCCATAGACTGTCGAACCATTTTTTTTTAATTTTTAGCTCCGCCCTAATTAATGCGTCCTTTTGCAAACTGAATACGATTCGTTTAATCAGCATTGAAATATGTATATTTTTCTCCACAAAATTCTTGTTGAATGGCTGCAGTAGTCTTCAACGGATCGTGCTCGACAATCTTGCAATATTGTCATCAACTTTTGCAATAATTTTTTGTGGTCAGCCTATTTTTTCAACCTTCTTTTAGAAATTTTAAGACATTAAACACAAATTTAGGACATATTCAATATGATTGCAATTTCCCTTTGCCCGTGATCCTTTCCTTGCAAATTTTGGACGCACAATCTTTCTTCTTCTGAAAAATGCTTTGCTCGACCCATTTTTTTACATAAATACATAATTAATACAAATATTCATTCTACAGATCTAACTGAGTTAAGAGAACTAATTTTTACGCTTTTTAAATTCAATATTTTTCGTTTATGAAAGCATTTCGCTAATGACTTAAATATTTTGTCATTAAGCTCGAGGCACACTATTTACACTTTTTAAATTACACTTAACTGTAAACCTCGACAATGCTATACTTTCTTCTTTTTTAAAAGAAAAGTTACTCATAAATGAAGAATTTCGGAAAATTATACCATTGTTGCAAAACAAACCGATTGATTTTATTTTATTGTCCTTAACTGTATATAAAGTATTTGCTCACGTAAAAATGTAAACGCATCAGTCATGGAGACAACTGCGAACCACAAAACTATGGATTTAAATCTGGTACAATCTTTTATAGGGTATTGATGAGCTTCTTCAAAGATAGGAAGGACCTGTACGAACAAGTGGAATTGACATTAATTTTCGTGGAAAAAGTTTGAGGAAAGTTTGACTTCTTGCTGCAATTGCTGCAGTGGAAGCACAGAAGAAAATATTTTTTGGCCGCTTTGTTTTTGTAAAACCGGTCACCTTAAGATAGAAGATATTATCTGAAGTTTCGAGAAAAAGAAAGAGGAGAAAACCTGTATTTGTAAATAAAAATATCTCTTACAAAAGAGGAAATTTCGCACTCCAAGAAGTGTTTTTCTTAGATTTAACAGGCATATGGTTGCTATACTATTGAAATTAAAATCAGTCAGTTATTTAACTTAAGCGAAATGAAATTTAAAAAATGTGTATAACTTTCGGTTCGATGTGCCATTTTAACACTCCTGCTCTTGATCCAGTAATCTAAATAATGTCGAACTAAGTACATTCGTAATGGACGGAAATGAATCGGAAAGTACAAACACTAGAAAATATGTCGATTGTTTATTACTCTTTCCCAAAAAAGTTTTATGTTGGAATATGATAGTAGCGATAATGAAAAACCCTGTTAGTTTATTGGATAAAGTAAATATTCTAAATCATGGCAATCAAAATGAACAATTTCACAAAGTGATGAACCAAGAGAAAAACTGGACCAAAACGGCTACCTTGATTAGATGAGTAAAAATGGGAAGATTTCAAGAAGTTTTGTGTTCAGAATGATCCATAGAGCTGTGAAACGATCGCGAATGAATGATCTTAGAGAAGATTGAAATCTGCATACTCTCTGTATCGATAGTTTTTAATTCAACTTAGTATTGCTTTCAAACACATTCATTTGTCCGTTAAAACCAGATTATCGTTTGCTCCTATATATTAACTATCATCTTAAAATTTAAGGCCGAATAGATGGGGTAGAAGGCACTTTACAAACCATTCCAGTAAAGCACAACTTGTTTGGCCCGAATCGCGGTTACAAATTGACACACTTACAATAACCATCATTAAATTCAACAGCCGGTCGTTTGTGCTTTCCTATCTGATTTTCAGCCAAATGTTTTACCTTTCCTTTGTATCCTTATACCAAAGTATGCTAAGATAAATAATCAAATCCAACGAAATTATAAGTTCGGAGAGGAGGAGCTAACGATTGACGTCGTAAGTAGATTTGCGTAATTTCCTCACAATTGAGCTTTACATAGTATATGTAAGTATAGATATTTACATATGCACATGGCTTCATTAGGCTGTGTATATGTGGCCCATTCCACCGCCTATAAAGTATGTGAAAAGTAAATAATATACATCTATCAATACGCATGTGTCTTAAATCAATATTCATTAATTTGGTTGGAGATAATAATTGGCAATTAAACCAGAATAAACCATAAACAATACCTTGAACCGTGCGACAAAATTGTTCGGCATTTTTTTGTATTATTTTGGGAAAACTAAATAACACTTATTATGAGGTCCTTGAAAGAAACTATCACTCTAAAAGTTCAAATACAAAGTATTACCATATGCAGTCGGCCTGTACTAGTGGACCGCGTATGGAGTTTTTGCCAGGACGTAATAAAAGCAACCGTCACACAAAGGATTTGATGATTTGAAATTAAAAAGTCTTACTATTTTTTGCCCACATATGAGAATTAATGAGAGGTGCGATACAAAAGATACTTTTAGTGCAGGCTTATGTAATATATGTATAGTATATATAAGTAATAAAATGTTTGCATTAAATAAAGGTCACATTCGTGATGACGTTAGCAAAACATAGTAAACAATTTACATACATTTAATCTAGATTTACTGTAGATAAACATGCATGTGTGTGTGTATGTATGTACATAAGTATGTATTGAATATGAATGCAAGCAATAAGCTATCACAGAAAAAATGCAAAAACATTAATTCTTAAAGAAACATGAAATTCTGAATATATTGAAATGATAAAGTTATCAATATTTTTACCTTTTTTAAAAGAAAATCCTCAATTACTCTATTTAACTTAAATATGTACATATGTGCATACTACATACATACATGTATGTAAACAATATTTCGTATATAAAAAAATATATATATGTATGTACATATTGAAGGAAAGTTTGCGCCCAATATCCCGTATATAAATATGGAATACTCGCTGTGATTTCACACAAATTGCACAAAACCATCCGGACCATAGGAAATAAAGAGTAAAACTATTAGCGCCGCACATTAGCAACAGCATCACTACAGTTAACATAAATTATCACAAAAACCATTACAACAAACAGGCTTCTCATATTTGAGCCACAATTCAACTAATCATTTTTGTTTAACTAATCATTTTTGACATTAAACTCAAGTTGGTTGAATACTTTTCCTTCTTAACTTTCACTCAAATTTTGCCATTTTGTGAGTTACAGTATTCTGTGAATCTTTGCAATGATGACAAATCCTCCTACTATTACGGTAATGAGTGTTCATAAATTATGCACTTACGCCTGATTCCCCAATCCATCATTTTGCAGCTGTTTGCGCAGATGCTCCTCAGCAATGACACACATTAAAATCCAATAAACCGCACATCCGTTCCCCGCGGCCAATCAGAACAAACTCCTGCATCCTTTCACTTGTACAAAATACAAACTCGCTCATACACAAAATTCTTTTTGCTGATCTTAGATGCCAATTTGGATAATCAATTAACAGTTAGCACAAAGGGAGTATACATAAACTTCAAAAAAAATTGTAGTGACACAAACATAAAAATATATATATTGCACAAATAAAAGTAGTGAACTTGAACTTGAAAAAATTCTTATTCTAAAAAGTAGAAGAACTTTTACACCGTCAGACTAAGTGGCAGTGCGCTTAAGAGCACCGTTTCTTTGTGACTATTGCCAGCCGATTGGTGATGGCAATCGGAGAGCGAAACACGCGGTGCATATGCTAGAACTCACAACAGCGGCGCCTACGACGAAAACACCGACCACGACAGCGACATTATGGCTACAATACCTATGCAACACTTGTGTGCAGTATAACAATAACAATTTGTGGAAAATAGTATCCTTGATGAAATAAAAACTCAGCAGTACCTATCAGCGTGTAACTCACCAGCGTATGAGACAATCACGACTGCTGCCAGCAAAAAATGAGTACTCCACCGCACATACAAACATGCGTACTACTATCGAGGGTGCAAAGCGCTCATCAAAAAGGTACACATGCGCTCAGAACACCTGAAAGTGTATGCTGGCGAATGAGTCAAGTGTAACAGGAGTATCTTATCAAAAAGACGATAAGCAGTATATGTAGGTGACTGATATGCTTACACGCACATACATATACATATATATACAGAGGCTACGCTTTGTAATGTTATTTTTACAAAGATAATAATTAAATTTATGAAACGGTGAGGAATGGCAAAAACGGTGCCAACATTGCACCATAATCCGGACAGACAAGAATTTAGTCTTATCACTCGAAATGTAAATATATGTATGCATCCATTAGTCAAACTGTAGTTGGATTGTACTTTTATAGCGGGTGGTGCAGTGCCATTAGGTGACCATAGCACGTGATAATTTAGTCAAAGAAGTTGATACTTGGGACATATTCTTGACATTTATCCAGAACATTGGTATGTAAAGGTGGTTAAATGCCATTTACCCGTATGACGGCACTTTCACTAAAATTTCGGTAACATGATCCCGCCTCATGGGAAATGTATGTATGTAAGTACTCTTTCATGCGAAAAGTGTTTATGTCCTTTTAGTCTGTTATGCAAACGCTATTGCATGCCAATTTACTTTTGTTTTCACTCAGTCCCTCAGCCTTGTAGCGAATAGACTCGCAGGCAACATGTGGCTATTTGCAATCTCATCTTAAACCCCAAAGCTCGTTCACACAACAAAAGCGTCTATGATAAATTTGTACTAACTTTCTGCTTCTCCGAAGGGGTGCTGCTCTCATCTTGGAAAACATTACAATCTTTTTTAGCTTATTTGTTCGTAAGTAATTTCATTTGATTGAGAAGCAACAATGTTGTCAAAGAGAGCTTGGCTGTTATATTAACGCATGCGTAGGATTCAACGTTCTTTATTCCTTTAATCAGCTGGTGAACACTTTCCAGTACACAGTGAAAAGTTAAATGAATTCAGATACTTATTAAATATGGAATTGTATATCAGCACTTTCTAAAAACAATAATAGCTGATGTTATCTAAGTCCGAAATCGTATTGTAGCCTTGGAGAGTAATCAATGCCAAATTTTGTGAATATATCTTTTCCATACAATAACTATATGCTACGGTGGTCCGATATCTGCGGTTCCGACAAATAAGTATTTCAGAGTGATATCTCAAAAACTGGGGACTAGTTCGCGTATATAAAGACAAACGGACAGTTGGACATGGCTAAATCGACTCAGCTTGTAACGCTGATCATTTAAAAAGGTCTTAATTCGTCTATCAAAAAATTAAGGACAAAAGAAACTGATTCTCAAAATTTTCATGTCATCAACATATTCCGTGAACCCAAACATACAGCACGAAGATAGAATTATTTCCTCAGAATGTCTGAATGTACATATACATATATGAATGAAATATTAAGAGAACTGCTAAATGAAAATAATAATTAACCTGGATTTCACTATAATATATGTAAATTGTGATTATACTTTAAAAATATATTTTTTTGAGACGACACAATAAGTTAAATTAAATATCACTTAACTTAAGACTTTTAAGAATGCTTAAGGTTCGCCATATTTTCGAGAATGCTACCATTTGATTAATATATTTCTTCACTAACATACAATAAATGAAATATTGGCATCAATCTTACAAAGTTTAAGATAAATTTATGTTGGCAATATTTTTTAGAAGGGTTTCCAATCCTTTGAAAAATTAAATTCAAATAAATTTATTATTTCAACAGTGATATGAATTCAACGATTGGACCCTCTGAAGGAGGCAATTACGCAGAAGTGGCCATATTTGGTCAATAGAAGAACACCAGGCCAAATATTCGAAGATGATTAGATTAGATAAGTGAAATCACTTTCAAAATGCCAACAAGTTTTCGAACAAAACGGTGCAATTTACTGTGAAAATAGTGGTATTATTTTTACTACACTTTATACAGTTATTTAAAAAAAATATTTGTTTAAAAAGTTTCATTCGGAAATATCCCAAATCGTAGCTGTCCCTATTGTTTTCGTATGCTGTTTTAGAAAAATCACTTTATAAGTACGAGTACATTTATGAATGCCAGCTTCTTTATACTGCGAATCGCTCAACTTCACACCAGTTTTCCACTTTTGTTTATTTCTTATTTGGGCTAATTATTTTTCATCTTGGTTTATAACTTACTTAATTTTTTATAGCATTCTTTCGTTATTTTCTTGGGCATTATGCTTTTTAAAACTTTTATAATATTATATATGTATATCCACATAAAAATACAGTTTTACACCCGGAAATATAATTTTCACATTTTCCCGAAAATATTGCTATTTTCTGCGAACTACTCAACAGCAATACTCGTCGCTCCCGTTCACTACTGAATTATGAGCATTCAAATATTTCCAATTCAATAGTCGGGTCACCCAACATAAAATATGCGGAAGCATACAGCAATAAGGGCCTCCCAAAAATATAAACAAAAATGCAATGCACCAAAAACTTTTATGGGCATTCTGTGTCGACAGCGCACATCTGTTCCCGCGCAGCCATAACTATTGATAAAACTTTTCTTAATTGTATGGAAATGTAACGCAGCATAGAGCTACAGGCAACTCCTTGCTAATGCAGCAACAAACGAATACATATGTATGTATATGTGCTCAAGTATGCCTCAAGCATGCTCAGTTGTTGTATACAAGTCGTTGATACAACAAATGTATGTACATACATATATACATACATGTCAGCTTTTATGCTTGTGACCGACAAATTATTTTCTTCAAGTGAGGAGTGATGGACAGAGTTATGAATGAAACAATTACAATTCAATTGCACATATCTATTTTTGAATTCTTTCCACAAATCGTGCTTGTTGTTTATGCGGGTATATGAGTTTCGCTGGAAATACAGCATTCGCGGCGAGTTTCTAATAAAATTGGGTTATGAAATTTTTACCACTTGGAAGCTACTTACCTCGCGATGTTGGGTGATTCATCAGTATCGATAGCGGGCACTCATCATCGTCCAATATATACTCTGTGCCATCACTGTTCACCTATAATAACAACACAAAAATGTTGAAGTTTTTGTTTTCGAAAGTTATTGTGCGTGGAAGTCAAACCTGCACCAAACAATAGTGTAAGGGATCAGCTTTGTCCAAACCATATTTCGATAGCATTTCCCTGACGACTGCTTGCGCACAGTCGCGTATTGATAGCAGCAATGTTTTGTAAGGGACATCTTGGCAAAGACTCTCGCCGTAAATCTTCAATGTACCGCCGGTGTCAGGTCCGCCGTCGCGCGAGCGGAACTGTTGTAACTTCTTTTCAAGCTTTTGTTGTCGTCGTCGACGCATAACAGCTTCGGGATTTGAAATTGAGCGCGTAAAAGATGTCTCCGGTAGTTCAGTATAAAGTTTGCCAGCCACCTGGGTTTCACCCTCTACTCCGCCGTTGACGATGCCACCGTTAAAGCCGCCAGCTGCCGATTCAGAGTTCAATTTTGCCAATTTTTCTTTCTTTTTTTGTTCCTTCTTTTCGCGTTTAGACAGTTTCCGCTTAAAGTTCATATCTGACTGTTCGATTGGCTAAACAGAGTTGAAAATAGCATTGCATTTATAGATATCGTAACAAAAACTGTATACTCGTATAAATTTAGTAGAAACACCAAAAAGTTTTGTAAGTGAAATACTAAAGTTGCACATGTAAAAATTCTAGCTTACCGTAGTTTTTTGGTCGATGTTTTTTAACAAGAACCGACCCTCACGATCATCGATATGCCAATTTAATTGTACAAGCAATGGCTTTTCGTCAGGGTTCAAACGCCGCTCTTCGCCATTTGCATGCACCTCATAGAGAGCGTAATTTGGCACTGAGAGCATACGCATATCGGGACGGAATTTCTCGATAAGGGTATCTGTAAGGGTTAAATGCGTCAAATTAATGTAAAATATAAATATCAATTAATTTTAATTTTAGCATTTAATGCAGTAAAATACCGTTACACCTACCAATAACATCTGAGACTGTTGCGTCAGAGGCAACACGAATGCACTTAGTTGCCACTTTTTGTCCAGCATCTTGGAAATAAAAACGCATAACGCCATGAAATAAAAGATTCTGTGGAGAAATGGAATGTTTGAAAATTTGGAATGTTAGAACCTTTCTTCCAGTTCAATCAAATTTGCCTTACCTCGTCAGGTTCGGATAAAGCGAACAGATCCAAACGATTCGCATTCCATTGCTGGATGACAGAACGTACGGCTTCTCGGTCAAGCATTTTTCTATCGTGTGTCATTCTTTACTTAGCTTCTAAAATCTTGCGCACCGATAGGCTCCGTGCATCTGGACACCTTTTGGAGAAACACTTGGGTGTTACTATAAAAAGTAAGAAATGTCCATAGGTTATTATTTTAACATATTGAGTTAAACTATTAACACTTAAACTTAACTTAAATGTAAGCCTTAACATAAACTTAAGACTTAACTATGTCGGAATTGATTTATTAGAATTTAGAACAATTACTGAAAATTGTATACCTTTCACAGGGTATATTAACGTTGCAACGAAGTTTGTAACACCCAAAAAGGAAACAACGTATATCCTATAAAATATATATGTATGTACATATGTATGTATATAAATTATCAACCGAATGAGCTGAGTTGCGTTAGCCATGTACGTCTGTCTGTTTGTCTGCATATACGCTAACTAGTCGCTCAGTTTTTAAGTATCTGAAATATTGCACAGATTTTTTCCTCCACAAGAAGCTGCTCAATTGTCGGAACCGTCGATATCGAATCACTATAGCATTTAGCTGTCATATAAACTGAACGATCAAAGTCAAGTTCTTATAAGGAAAACTTTTTT
The DNA here is from genome assembly GCF_016617805.1 of Bactrocera tryoni. NCBI lineage: Eukaryota > Metazoa > Arthropoda > Insecta > Diptera > Tephritidae > Bactrocera > Bactrocera tryoni. Next base: position 30,192,029 of record NC_052499.1, on the reverse strand, counting down.
ACTTGTCGAGATATCTTTACGATTAACATCCACGGCAACGCTAAAATCTGTGAAGAAATTTTCCAGATCGGATTACTATGAAATATAGCTGCAAAACAAACTGAACGGTCAAAATCAAGTTCTTTTGTTGAACTTTATTTGTGAAGGGTTTGCTAGCTTCGGTGCGACCGAATTAAACGCTTTTCTTGTTTTTTAAAGTTTGACTAAAATTATATTTTCGGTTGTAACGGTTCTATTTAACATACACACAAATGCCTAACTTGGTTATCTATGCTTCGTTTCGCTGGCGACCTAAAGATTATTTCAAGCATTCGTTTTAAATTGTTTGTTGTTTTGTTATTGCCACAAATTTGTGTGCACCAAATTGAGGGTGTGCTGTGTGTTTTTGGTGCAAATGAAACCATGCATGTCACAACGGAAAGTTTCTTCAAAAGCAAAACACTACTACTGCAGTTGAGTTCAACCTCGTTAATGTCGCTACAAATGCGGCATTGCGCGAAAGAGGGTTGCATTGCTCGGCCTCAAGTTGGCTGTCCTCTCTGCCACTCGTATTAACCGTAAATGCTTTAGACTTTCTTTGCACTTTTTTCAAATCTTCATGTTGTTGTATTTGTATTTGTTTGATTAATAACCGTCGACGGTTACACTTAGTTGATCACGAATTTCATATTCTATTTCTTGTCGTTTAATGCGGAAACTTTTACAGGCAATTTAGTTGTAAACCTTTTTTCAAAAAGCAGAAGACACTGCGTCTAGTCGGCCGGGTATGCGTCTACAAATATTTGCGTGTGATTATGACTGACGACTGTACAATTGTACATGGTTGACACGCTGGTAGAGCAGAGGCGCACCAGCCCATCGAGCAACTCAAAGCTGTTGTTGCGAATTTCTTTAAGGCCTGTAAGCATAAAGCTATCTATGAACATGTGTAAATATGTATGTGCAAAAACAAATACGCATATGCATAGTTACTGGTAAAATTACTCAAGCATGCCGCCAAGAGCACCACTGCCATATTATGTTTCTCAGTCTGTACTAAAGAGGTGAGCCACATAAGCATACACTATATGTATGTATGTAAGTATATGAATGGCTATATGTTAGGGTAATCTACAGTAATGATTCTAAAATGTAGAATAGTACAAAAAACTATTTCTGCAAAATCTATATATTTTTGGTTTTAATATATGTAGATAATATTGCTAGCTCATGAAATTCGTTATAAAGAAAACTTCGTTCGATTGTATATGGGAAATAGGTACACATAGTTATTGCCCTATTTCGTCCGCTTTCACAATCTAACATAAAAATAATAAGATAATGTCATTCACCGAACTATGTAGATTGAAATCGTTCGAGTAGATCTTGAGATATATGATTACACCGTTCACTGCCCGATTTTTACACCGGCTCCGTATCATGAAAAGTGTGAAATTTAACACTTATTACGTTTTTATTTAGAGGTATTGCTTTGTTAGTAGTTTTCAACATAACGGTTATGTGTGTACGAAGAGTTTTTATCCCGTTTGGTTGAAATAGCTTTACTGGTTTGTGACATATACGCTTTAAACATAAGAAGGTGGAGTCATGCCTACTTTTCAAAAAATTGTCTACGAAAAAGTATCTCTCTCTCTCTCTACTACTATCAACTACTCTTTGTAATATAATAAGTACATAAATACATACTATATCTATTCCGAATAGTTCTAGGTAATACAAAGAACGATTATCTGAACAAAACTATTTTCTCTGTAGTTATGTTACGAGGCAAAATAATGTAATATATGTAGACAGTTTTTTATGTGGATTCCGCAACGCATATTATCTTAAGTATTTGGTTTTTAATATCCTGAGCGGGCTATCTTAAGTTTGGCACGAACTTCCACTAAGAAGGAATCGGCGGAAGCTCTACATGTTTAAATAGAAGTGAACTGCGTGAGCTGAGTCGATTTAGCCATGTCCGTCTGACTATATATGTATGCACATATGTATACCGGGTTTTCAATTAGGAATGATATAACTTCTAAGTGTCGTTTCGGCCATTTTTAATATGTCATGATCTGTAATGTCATTGTATTCAGTAATGTTTACATTTTCATCATGGAAAGATATACCCAATAAGACAAAGAATCGTTCGAAGCAATGAAAATATTGCTGCCGTTCAGGCAAGTTTTGCCTCTCACGGTTTTTGAGATAGCTTTTCTGCTGGTATCCGTATAAATTTTTTCTGACTGAAGAACTGAAGCCATTGGCCACCGTAAACGTTGTGAAATTACAACGTGAAAACGATAACGATTTTTTTAAGAAAATCATATTTTCGGATGAGGCTCACCTTCATCTGAGTGATGCGATAAATAAACATAGCTGTCGATTCTGGTGCGAAGAAAATTCACAAATTATTCATGAACAACCATTACATTCACCTAAATTGACAGTCTGATGTTGTTTTTGGTCTAGTGGAATCATCGGTCCGTACTTTTTTCTGAAGCTGGTGACACGAAGAGGTTTATGATAACCAACTTTTTAAGACCACAATTGGAAGAAATTGATCTTGACAACATCTGTAACTATGTGCCACACAGCACCTGCAACTGAATTATCGCGAGAAAAGTTTGGAGATTCGATTATTTCAAGAAGTTGTGACATTAAATGGCTTCCAAGAAGTTATGATTTTACTTCATTAGATTACTACTTGTGGGATTATTTGAAGCCATTGATCTTTAGCAATAAATCAAACCTCCTTTAAGCTTTAGAAAGTGCTATTCATGATATACAACTTGATTTAGTGGAAAAAGTACTCGAAAATTGGGTTCATCGAATCAATTGTGTTTCACATTAAATACATGTTCTTAATTAACAGTTCTTGGAAGGAACCGAGGTTAACGTTTTTTCTTTTTTTTTCAGATGGTAGCGTTAATCCGCATTAACCGTGCACTTAATCAGATCCAAATTTGTAGGTGACAGACGGCAGCTATGAGAATTTGAAACTCTCGGAAACAGCTGATTGTCATTTTTATAATATTTCAACGAAAATGGATAAAGATAAATATTGCGGTTGTTAGCCGTCCAATTGTTACAAAACCATTTTTATTACAAAAACAAATCAACACGTTATTTTTAAAACTGCATCATAACATAAAATCTCTTGTTTTATTATTGAAATTTTGAAAAACAGCTGTCAGTGTTGTTTGTTTTCCATTCACAATAGAATAAAATTGGCCATTTTTAACAATGTTGCCAACGAAAGTACATCTAACTCTCTGAAATTTTGAGGATTAAATGGGAGTTAGCAACGGAGTTATTTTCATTAACTCTTGAAATAATGCGGATTAAAGCAGTTGTCGATGCTATAAAGTCAAGAGGTGATTCATGTTGAGGAAATATTTTTCGGATGATGGTCAACGTTTCCAGGCTTTCATTTTCCGAAAAAGTAATACAAGCTCATTGACATGATAATATTATTATATATATATAATATATAATTCTTTTTACTTACTAATTTATATCATTTACTTATACTTTTAAAACACGCGCCGATACACGCACTATGGTAATCGTGCTTCTGGCAAGCTTTGTAATTCTCTATGGTAATACTTATTAATCGGCAATTAAATAATTGAACTTTCAAATTAAACAATTGCCTGCTTTCGTCATTTAATTAGTGTGTCTCAGTAGACGCTTCTTCACATTTCGTTATCTTTTCCTTCAACGCAGCGATACCGCCAACGTGTATGGTCTATTTGTTCTGTTTTGATTCTGCATTTGCTTTTTTATGGTTTCGTTGTGTGATCACCAATTTTGTTTACGTTTGCCATTCGTTCTCGGTTTGCGGCCTCGCTCGCTTGCCACTGTTTTGTTTCTTTACCTTCGGCAAACTAAAAGTTCAGAGAGCCTTTTGTCGTCCAACTGTGGCTCTGCCTTCGTACATACAAAGTACGAGTAAATGTACATATAAGTATGTAATAATTTTTTTGGCGCCGTGGACCGCTTATTGGCATTACTGTTGGTTAAGTTCGTTCTCCACCTCTTTCAGATTTTAATCCAATTTTACAGCAGTGTACTTAATAAAGCATTATGTGCTGAACACAATGAGCGCGACAGACTGCAAACGACATCTGTCAAATATTAAAATACACACGTTCTTATGGACACAGTATTTGGACAGCTGCACGAATACACGACTGCAGGCCGACAGTTGTCGCTCTCGCTAACTTCAATATATTTTTATATTTGCCAACGACAGTAGAGTTGACACTAAAGAGATGAGGTAGAGTGGTGGTGCCGCTAATATGTAAAATGTAAAATTATTCAAAGCTCATACAAACCTTACGTTATTTTACAAACAAAAGCATAAAACAGCTCTATTATATCATTTGTAATAACAATTGATAATTTAAAGCAAATAAATTTACCTATTTTTTTACTTTTTGCATAAAAAATTTCACTTTGAACAAAATATTAAAATTTCATTGAAGTGCAAGGTATTAGTATGGCCATAACGAAATTGTCTACATGCAAAATGGAGAGCTGTGTTGTCTTGTGTACATGCCGGCCATTGTTATGTTGCTGCCTTCTCACAAATGTTCATGTATAAGGATTCACAACGCCATTTTCAGTTCACTGTCGTGCTGCCGCAGTCTGTCGCGCTCATTGTGTTCAGCACATTACAAGTTCGTACTCTATTTTCCACCTTTCCGGTCGTCTCACACCAATGCCCTGCGTTCTGCAAGTAACACTTTTCAAACTTTCTATTTTGTTTTTGCTTCCAAGTCGCGCGTCTATTGTTGGCGAAATCTTAGTGTAATAATTCAAAGCAAAAATACCAAACTGGTTGTTGACTCTTACGCTCGTATCTCGGCGTTTCTGCGTTGCGTGCCTGCACAGTTACACAGTTATACCAAAGTTCATGCTCCTGGTACTTACTTATGTACTACTTTTCAGTAGTCACTCTGCGATTGTTAGAATAATAGGCCATTTAGTGTAAAATATGAGACTGGTTGATAATTGTTAAGTAGCGAAAAGCAGCATAACAGTACAAAATGGCTCACGATGTGCCGCTAGTTCTAGTAGCCAAGTACCTATGCGATGTTTATATCAAATTTGGAATAAAATTAAAGTGCGAAGAGTGAAAATGGAAATATATTAAGTGGATATTCATAATAGAAATAATAACTTTTTCTATAAACTTCTGTTGTAGTTCTCCTGTAGATGTATAGTAAGAAATTAGCAAAGAGTCCCAGCGGGATCTGGAACGATTGAGAGCAGGTAGCAGCTGGCAGCAGTTGTTAGTGCAAGGTTTTACTTGCTACTCATACTCACGATTATTATCCCTCACCTCCTGATGTTTGGGCCGCTATCAAGGCAATTTATTATTGTCTACGTAATAACAATTTACTTTCGAGATGTGCTCGAGCATTCAATCATAATAATAAAGAACATGAGCTTCAGCCTAGTAATGTAGAAAATGGGGCCGAAAACGATAAATAGTAGTTATACTAACAAAACAGTTGCTGCAAATATACATACATATGTAGATACATATATGCAGATTTTCATGAGGCTCCCTTTTCGTTAAAATAAGCTACGATCAGGCACTAGATTTTGTTAAAACTTTTGGTGATGGTCACCATAAGGAGCTTTAGTTGGAACTTTAAAATTTTTATACCCTTGCAACCTGTTGCTACAGACCTAAAACTAAGCGACATATATAGGGCTATATACATATATACATATAAATAATCGGGATGACTAGAAAAGTTGAAATCCGATTGACTGTATGTCTGCCCGTCCGTCTGTGCAAGCTGTAACTTGAGTAAAAACTGAGATATGTCGATGAAACTTGGAATGTGGGCTCATTAGTACAAAAAAGTTTGTAGACGGGAGTAATCGGACCACTGCCACGCCCCCAAATCGCCATTAACCGAAACTAACTAAGCACTCAATTAAGACATAAAACTCTAATTTGGTACCGAAAATCGCAGTTGCAAGGGGCACATGTGGGCAATTTTTTTTTGAAAAATTGGGTATGGCCTCGCCCTCTAACAAGTTTAATGTACATATCTTCTAAACCATTGAAGCCGCAACAACCAAATTGAGTCCATGCAAAACTAGATAAAATCGGAGGACAACCCCGCTCACTCCCAAATTACTGTACTCTTAAAAATTAACGAAACACGAATCATGAAGAAATTAATATAACGGGATAAAACTTTGCACGAATAATGTCTTCAGTGTGGCACACACGGCACACACATCCAACAAAAACTTTTCAAACCCCTAGGTACCGAATATTTGGACTCCAGTACCTATGGTTGTCTTTTGATCGAAAATGTCGGTCATTGTGTGAGATATATAATTAAAATTAAGTGATAATTCTTCTCTTTTAATGGTATGTCTGTATGTCAAAAAGGGGTTGAATCGGACCAATATTTCTCTTAGCCTCCATATACCTAATAGTATAATTTTCGAACTTCCGGGTGACCGCATATATCAGTCAATATGTGGGTTATCTCAACGAAAATAAGGGAGCGTGTTTTACTCATAACAGTGTATCTTTTTACCGAAAATAGATAAAATTGGGCAAAATCTTGGTCGTTTTTCTAACAAACCTTATGCCGAATTTGTCGGTCAGTGTATAAGTTATATATTGTACATATATGTATGTATATATAAAATTGCTGGGATTTCGATCCTTTGGTTGACTTTTTACACCATAAATATCATAAATGTCAAGTCGAAACCTTATTTAATGATGCTATGCTTTTACTTTCATAAAAAAAAATACTGGCAACATAATTTGTTTGAATGACAACCCCTTAAGAGCTTCTGAATCGTTGGCAGTTTTTTATGATAAGTTTGTTGCGAATCAGAATTGAAAAGTTATAAAAGAGACGCCCCACAGTGATCCATAGATGTTATCGTTTTCAATATATACGACATTTAAATTGATTTTTTATTTCGAGCTCCAATAACATTTAAAATATTGGAATAATTAAAGTTCGCTATTCATCAATAGAGTGGGTCCATCTTATTGTTTTGGGCCTTTCTCAGCTGGTGGTGATTCCTTAGCAATTATGAATTTTAACGGTCTGCTGTAGATCGCAAAACACAGATTAATTATAATTAGTTCACTAAAGGGTTGAAATAGGAAAAATTAAAAATATTTTGATAAATGAAACAAAGTCATGTTATGAGTTGACAAAGAAATTAAGGGTATAACCACGAAGACTGTGAGCGTGTCAAAACAAGGTGTTATTTGTGCTAATTTTCTAGCAGTTACACACATGGTCAGAATAATAAGTACATTCCCTTAGGCCGCAATCGTGGTTAAATTTTCAGTTTTAATAAATTCGATATGACAATACTTTTTAAAGGGAAAAGAAAATGGTGAATCCCCACATTGATGTAAGCATGCCAATCTATTATTGAAGTTCATTTTTTAAGTGGTCAAAATAGTAAGTACAATTTTAATTATTCTAAGGTTTTCAGCAAATCGGACGATTTTTTTATGGGACCGTTTCTACTAGGGTTTTCATTGTATTTAGAGCAGAATGCTCAAAAATTAAAAAGATTGTCAAAAATTTAAGGATTCGTGAAGTCAGTAAGATATTGGTTCCAGGGCAAAGGAGGAAATTCTCATAATTGGCCTAATTCGTCTCCCGACATGAATCCAATTGAAAAGCTTAGGGGTCTATATATCAATTTCATTTTTGGCGTCTTTTCATTATCTGAAGATCCTAGAAATTTAAGTTCCAATTTCAATTTGCGTTATGCTTTTTATGTGTGCTTTAACTTCAACTTAAACTGAGCTTGGAAAAAAATATATATCCAGACTATAATATGTATATATGTATATACGGTTACGGATAATAATATAGAATCAAAGGTTTTGTTTTGAAACAGTGGTATAATTTTAGTGAAATTTTTCATTTATGTAGTAACTTTACTGCATAATAACAAAGGCGATAATACTTATGTACTTTCAAAAAAGAGGAATAGATAGATTTGTCGAGTTTTACAGATGACTGTCATTTAAAAAGTGTAAATAGCGTGCATCGTGCTTGGTGGTTAATAATAGAATCAATAACGAAATGATTTCATAAATGAAAAATATTGAATTTAAAATTATCAATTATGAATGTATTTAAAAACAATGGGTCAAGAAAAACATTGTTTAGATGAGGAAAGACTGTGCGTTCAAAATTTGCAAGGAATAGGTCACTCGTTAAGGCAATTTAAATTTTAAATGTTCCGAAAAAAGTTTGAAAAACACCACAAAAAAATGACTGCGGAAGTCGCACGAAATATTGCATGATTGTCGATGCGCGACCCGTTTAAGGCCTCTGCAGTCATTCAATAAGAGTTATGTGCAAAAATTTCTTCAAGAACAGTAAGACGACTTGTGGAGAAAAATTGCTTTGGCACATGGTCCCAAAAGGTGCTAATGCTGAGAAAATAGCATACGTAGATGCAATCGTATTCAGTTGATAAAACGACACATTAATTAGGGCGGAGCTAAAAATAAAAAAAAAAAAAATGGAAATGATAGTTGGGTGTGAGTCCGACGTCCAAAAAACAAAAAAATGTGCGTCTGTTACACGACCAAGTTTTTCGAATGGTTTAGGATTGTTTCTCATATTGTGGTGCGGGACCTATTTTTTGGATAAAGTTTTAGATAAGGTCATACTCCCATATGCTGAATGGAATTCGCTTTGCATTTTGGCAATTCCAACAAGAGAGCGTGGTCATGGTGTTAGCGTTATGGCTTGGACAGAGCATTCACCAGATCTGAATCCAATCAAAAACTTACGGAAAATTGTTAAGGAAAATATTGCACCCGTTTAACCGAAAAATAAGACAGAACTCTGAGAGAAGATACAAAGGTTTGGTATTCTGTTCCACAGAACACTTTCGGTAGCCTAATTAGGTCTATGCCTAGAAGATGTGCATCTGTATTAGACGATAAAGAATACAATCTACTAACAATTTTTTCTATTAGTTCCCTTAAAAAAATAATTTTTTTTAATGAAACAAGTTTTGATTCTATTTTTTTGTCCTTTGAATTTTTGAAATATATTTATTACCTATGTTTTTGTAATATTTATAAATTGTTTTTTTTTTCCAATATTTTTACTGCTACCAATAGCACTTGATATGAAGTATATAATAAAAATATAACTTAGTTGAATTTAAATGAAATTAATACTTTTTTTTTGGACCGGAAAATAAGTACACTCGGCGAAAAAAAAACCCACGCACTTTACAAAGTGGTTTCAAATAGCTCAAAACTTAGATACATGTTATTCTAAGTAAAACATTTTTCTTGGGGAGTCAACCACTTTTATTTAGTTCATGTTTCAAGCATTTTTATGTGAAAAACTTATAGTTTAAAACTTGTTTTAATGAAAAAAATGTAAATACACACACATAACATACCCCAGACGAAAAATTTGTTATGGACAATAATGTGATTTTTAAACAAGTTATTAAGATATTTTATGTTTTATATGATCTTTATTTAGCAATAGAATACATAACAAATCAAAATAACATATTTTTGTACAAAAATTTTCAGTATTTTGTTGAAACCCTCCTCCTCTTTATAACCTCGGCTATTCGTTTAGGCATGGATTCAAACAAACGTTCAAGATAATTTTTGTTAATTTCTTCATTCCACACAACTTCAATAATTTTTTCCATTTCTTTTAGACTTTTTGGACGCTTTTCTTTTATCCTTTTGCCCATATAATGCCAGCAGTTCTCAATTGGATTGAGATCTGGACTGTTTCCTGGCCAAGTGAGAGACTCAATTCCATAAAACTCTTTTTGTTTTGTAACCTGTATATGTTTGAAATGAATTATTGAAAAATGAATTTCAATATTTTTATGCTTTAGTTACCGTTTTGGCTCTATGGCAAGGGGCTGAATCATCCTGAAAATACACTTTTTGGGTATGTTCGGACAGCTGTTCAATTGTTGGCAAAACGCCTTCTCTCAAAATTCCAATGTATTTTTCGGCATTCACAGATCCTTTTAGAATAATAAGCTGCCCAACACCAAACTTCGTTATAGCCCCCCACACCATTAAATAGGGTGAATGCTTTACGGTGGGCAAAACAAAGAAAATTTTCGACTGCGTGGGTTTTTTTTTCGCTGAGTGTAGGACGATTATATTTTATTGTTCGTAACTTACTTAAAGGCAATAAATCATAATTTATTGTAATGTAGTAGCATCAAGTGGACCTAGATAGAAGATATTCTATCAACAACGCATAACAGGATCGTAATAGGTATATAATAAATAATCTTAATATTTATATTGAGGTTACGAAAGTATTTTTGTTTACTTTTCTTGAAATTCCAATCCGTAATGTCTATTGTGGGAGTGCCAACACATGTCTGTGTTATAAGTTAATTGACGAAGCTTCGCTTTGGACACTGAGGAAGTTATTTAATTAAATATTCATTTACTCATTGACTTCTGTTGACTTGCATACTTATGTTGAGCGTCATAGAGTTTAGCAATCGCGCTGCAATGGCTTTTTGCATAAATATTTTTTTCCATTTTCATTGGCATATTTACATATATTATTTAAGTTAACGAAATGTGAAATATATTTAAAAAAGGTGTGGCAGCTAAAATCAATTGCAACATTTCATTAACACTTTGCTCAGATACGCATGAAAAGCGTATGAGTGGGCATAGGATATTTCTTCTTATGCTGATAGGCGCATGCGTGCACGTACTTCCTCACAATACATACCACCTACCGCCTCAGATTGCGAACTATGACGATTTGTTGAGTGGCCCAATGATCGATATTTATATAGTACTTTGTTTAACTCTATGGAAAGGCAAACAGAGTGTTTATAGTAGACAAAGGGAGATAGGGTTCAGATAATTAAGAATGCAAGTTATATTTGGAAATGTTTAAAGCATGATTACCACAAATAGTACATCTTGACTTTTAAAAAACTCTTAAATAGTTGTGAAATAAAAATATTGTTTAGTCAGTGGTTTTTTATCACCCAGTTTGGACATTGGATAAGCATCATAAAAATTGATTTATGCAGGGATCAACATTTTTCGACTATCATCGATAAAACTGAAAGATAGAACGGATTTCTTTCGACTTTTGCTTCAATTTATATCTTTGATATATTTTATAAGGCGGTTTCCGATTTCGATTTCACCTAAAAGTGAACGACGTCGCGTTCATTGTAAAATTTGCATATCATTTTACATGGAAACGTGCTGTTCTATCTTTGCAGTCAAATTTAATGCCGCCGCAGGGTGTTTCATTATACATTCAAGATCAAACTTGACCCGTACCGGTCTATATAAAGTTGCTAGATATGGTTGATACAGATTATTTCTTTGTGGGTATACAGGGTTTGTCCGCAAAGTGATAGGACTGAGTCGATTTAGGTAGCTGTTCACAAGAAGGCAACTTCCAATCGGCTGCGATGTTTTGTTGGAAACGATTGACCCTTCGTTTGAGCTTCTTGAGGACTTCCACGTAAAACTTGGCGTTAACGGTTTGTCCAGGAGAAACAAATTCATTGAGGACGATGTCTTTGTTGTCAAAAAAGACAATGAGCATAATTTTCAACAACTAAAGCTACATCTGGCTAAGCCAAGCCAGATGATTAACCATATCAAACGTCTCTGTCGCAGATTTACTGAGTTTCACACAGAATTTAATCGCGTACCTCTGGCGAAAATGTTTGTCCTGACTCTCCAGCCGCTCGTTCGTTAGCTAGGAGCCACCTCTACCGAGTCCTCCAGTGCGCACTATGCTCCGAAGTACAGACGTGGCGTAAGAAAATCAGTCCTATTACTTTCCGGACAAACAATGTATTAAAAAAAGTTTGAGGCTGGTGATTATAACGTTTTAAATATTTTGATCGTCCCGTCATCTTCGTCATACTATCATACTCTGTGCAACATATACATACTATATGTATGTATGTATGTATATAAATAAAAATTTAATAATTTAGTATTTTTACTGAAAAGAAAGGCCAAGTTTTATAATATCATACGTGATTTGCTGATATTTTTAAAGGAAATATAAATTATAAAACAACTTGAATACATACATACATACATATACATATATGTACATATGTATGTACGTGACTATAACTGGAAATCGCGACTGCAACAGAAAGTGTTAAGGTCGATCTGTTGTGAGTGCAAAATGGCATTAACTTTGTATTAAAAGTATGCCCACATTTAGATTACTACAATTTAAGAGTGAAAGGTAAACAAATTGAAAGATAACCGATGACTTTGTGAATTAGTCACTCTTATGCGTTCGTTAGTTCGACAGCTTCGAAGTAACCTAGGTGCATAAATTATGTAAATATAAAGCAGTTTCGGGTGAAATTTTCGCTACTGGATTTTGCGGTAGTGACCAATGCCACTGCACGACAACAACAACACCTCCCAGTGGTGTTAATAAACAGTTTAACATGGCAAAGTGCCACTATAGCGAAGTGAAAAAACCAAAATAACAACGCGAAATAAACATAATGGAATAACAACAACAACAAAGTAGCGAAAGTGATCACCCAAGCCCGATATGTGTCTTTCAAGTTGTATGCAACTGGAAATAATTAAAAGCTCAGCAATAGAAACGCTGAAAGGAAACATAAAACATGAAAACAGTGAAACATCACGTTCGTGAAGTGTAATGATGTAAAGCGTGCACAATAACGCCACGGAACGCGAACGCACTCACACACACATCCACAAACTATATGTATGTACATATGTATGTATGTATGTACTCCTAACATATGAAACCCAAACATAAGTATGTAAATACGCAACAAATTTTACACCAGCTTGGTCCAGCGCGTCAAGTTACCTAACGTAGCCAATTTATGCACATGCTGGTGAACATACATATGTATGTACTATGTACACTCGCACAGAGTTGCATTAATGTAATGTTTTGTCCACTAATCTCGCATGGGTTTCAATTAACCGCAGTTACCTGACCACCGTGGCTACAGCTAGCAATCGCAAGCCACCAGACACCGGTCAACTGCTGAAGCAAAAGCGCCGCTCATAAAGTGAAATTTTAATTCCATTTTCTTTTCCCAACTCTTCCAAGCGAGCGTGCTATCGCAAACAGTTATTTTCTAGCATTAGCAAAGTTATGTGGCAAGCAAATCGCTTTATGATAGTTGGTAAATTGCGGCACAATTTGGAAAACAATGGAACGCACACTTTTACACATACATACATACATATACAATGAAATTAAGCGCCAGTTGCTGATTACTCAGCACCTAACTGGGGCCGCGTAAAGACTTTTTCAGGAACTCTTTTGGTAAGCTTCGAGCCCTGATCCAAGATAGTAGTTATGTGCAACCATCCGGTAAACAGTGGGCACTTAATTGGGCGGGGAAGTAATTAAGATGTTGAGTGCCGGTGTACCAACAAAAACAAAAAGTTACAAGTATTCATTATGACTCTACTACACAACACTACAAATTCTTGCATTTTAGTGTGAGAACACAAAAACACTGTGGCCTAATTATGTACATACAAACATATGTATTATGCAAAGTACATGTCAAATAACTGTAAATTGGAGTCTGCGCAATTGTTGACTGATTAAATTAAGTCACTGGCAAACAGGTATAGTTGAAGATCTCACGATCATCGGAGGGTAGTATACAGAGTGAAATTCTCCATAACGGACAGTCCTTATAACCGGATGCCTTCCATAACTGGACAAATTTCATGAGCACAACGTTTTGATTAATATTTTCATAAAAAACCAATTCCAATAACCGAACATAAGTACGTTCCAGTGACACACACACAAATTATATAAAGAAACATTAATAATATTTGATAATAATTTATTTCTTTTGGAAAGCCATCATTTTGTGTAGAATATATCATCTATTGCAATATTTTTTGATGAGTCTGATTTCACACGTTTTCCCACAGTATAAAGTATTGCTAGAAAATACTTCTTCTCAACAAGTTTAGTATAAATAGCTTTAGTGGTCTTAAATTTAATAAAAAATATTAAAGTTTTAAACCACAGATGCCC
>NC_052499.1:30151167-30177852 GCF_016617805.1 Bactrocera tryoni | reverse complement strand
TATACTCCGATCTGCAAAATTTCCGTGATGATATCTAGTCAAATAATATAGCAAATATCGGGATGATTTTGGTCGTTCAGTTTGCATAGCAGTTTTTTGGGGGACAAGGACTTCAAGTCGATATCTCAAAAACTAGTTTGCGTAATATACGGGTTTTAATAACAATGTATCAAATATTATAAAGCACAATGAAGCACAGCTAACCTTAAAGAGGCAAAGCATATGAAAAAAATGATAAAAAAATTTTAATCAAATATGCATTGCCATCGGACTGTAAGCCGTTAGTCGTTCTATCTAAGCTTATACAAATACGCATTACTCTCAGTGAAAAGCAACAGTTTCTCCCCACTCCCACCAATCTTTTTCATTCATTCATTCATTCCTACAATATTGAACTTCTCGCTGTGCGCAGTTGCTGCCAGTCCAACACGTTTCTTGATTTCTTAAATTTGTATTTACTGTTGTAGACCAGCTACAGGTATGTATAGTTGTTGTAGGCGCTGCTATTGCCTTGTTTTGAAATTGTTAAAACGCGAAACTTGTTTAGCTTGATTGACCGTGATTTCTTATGAGTTATTGCAAAAGAAAATAATCATATGTACATATGTATGTATGCATGCGTATATGTTTATGACTTATTCTGAAAAAAAACAAAATTGCGTTATCCGCTTATAAAATTTATGGAATCAACCAACTTATATAGAATTATATTCACTCTGGATCCACAAAATGTCTCCGCAAAGCAAAGTAATTTAGATACGGCTCCAAGTGCACTATACATACTAGGTGTAACTGTTCCCCACTTAAGGAATGTTCATGGGTGCAATAAACTATAATAAGTTGTTGAACGATTGTTGTTCGCACATGAGTTTTTGTTTTATGGTTGCACTATATCAGCAACTCGGCCAATTCTCATGACGTAGCAGTAATTGCCGAGTAATGGCAGCCAGTCATCGGGTATTTAAGTTTTGTTGTGGCGTTCAAAACACAATTGAATTAAACCGAACAAAAGCTATGTATGTAGCTAGATGACCTCTTGGACAAGTGGGGCACAATGCGACAAAAAATACAACAAAATATGTAGTATGCGCCATTATTTCCGTTATTTAGCCGTGTTCGCAATTTTCATCGATGACGAATAACCACCATATTTGATCTCTCAATCATTGTTACACTTCCCATGGTTAAATACGAAAACTGGCTTCAGACAGTTTACTTGACTAGACGAATATTTCGAATAGCAGTCAAATGCAAAAGAAATGTGCTTTTGACAAAATTCGCGAAACAAAGGTATCATTGCTAAGAAAACAGAATGATATCATTTTTTCTTGCTATCATAAAAAATATCTAATGTTGGCACTTCGCGGGAATATTAGGTAAAGTTGAAAAATAGTTTCATATTATTTTCTTCATTTTCATTACATTTAAGCGTTATCATACCTCTTTTTTTTTGTTGTTACACCTTAAATGGGTAATATTTGCATTGTACTCTGGAAGAAAGCAGAATGAACTCTACACAAAAAAGACATAAATCCAACTCAAATTGCCAGAATTATGAATTTTTCGATGAAAATGGCCATAAATTTTGTCAAAGGTGATCCTAATTTACTGAAATATAAAAAAATCGCAAAGCTTCTCCACGTAAAACAACAGAACATGCTGATAAAGCCATCATCAGAAAAATCAAAGCTAAAATAAATGAGGAATTTGGGTTTAGCGTATCCGTAGGCTTGTGCTCAGTTGTTTGGTCGAATGAAATCTTTGCTGTCCAAAAGAAACAAAAAAAAAAAAATTTTTAAAAAGGACGCCACATTTTGGAAACAAATTTTGAGCCGTAAAACAAAAATGGATTGTATTGGATCCGATGACACGCCATATGTCCACCGCCCCGGGTGTCAGGCATATACATATGTAGGTGGTAGCATGATGGTCTGGGGAGCGTTTTCCGGGAACGGTGTTGGACCATTGATGATGAGGACCGTTCCCCTCACACTTTCCCCCACCAAATTCACAGCGACCATATTTACAAACTGGACGAAGGAGTATAGACTTGAGCTTAATATTGCAGACGCCGGCGTCAAAATTCCGACTGTCAATAATCCTAAGATTTTAGGTGTAACTTTCGACAGTCTATGCTCCTTCTCTCCCCATACGACCGCGATTATCGCCAAGGTACAGAGCCGCAACAAAATCCTCAAGTCGCTAGCCGGCAGCACATGGGGAAAAGACAAAGAAACGTTGTTGGCAACATACATACAAGGCAATCGGCCTGCCGGTCCTTAATTACGCAGCACCTACATACATATATGGTCGCGTGGATGCAGTGGCACGCAGATGACGAAACTTCAGACCTGTTAGAACACTGTACTCCGGACCACGACGGGATGCCTTTTGATGTTTCCCATTGAACACCTCCACAGCGAGACGCTTATGCTCCCAGTTAAGAAGCATAATGAACTCCTCTCCAAGCAGTTCCTGCTCGGATGCTTTCGTAGAAGTCACCGTCCAGTACGCCGACCGAACTTCGGACGCAACTAACTTTCGACAGGTACTGACCGCCATTCACAGTGGAGCCATCAACACCTTCAACGACTCCCTTCCCGTGAATGGCGCTCTTGGAGTCAAATAACCACCCATAGCAGACGAAGAGCTCCAGCTACCGCGAGAAACGCGAGTGACCCCAGCGCAACTTCCATAAACACACCACCTCTTTGCATGCCCTACGAACCCTACTCATCTAACACCCTATTCCCTCTGGTCCGACCCCGCCTCCCGTTAGATGACGTCGACGACAACACAAATGACCCTTACCATCCTAACGAGGATTAATAACTCCGTTAAAACAACAACAGGACCGTTCCCCCGACAGTCGGGTCTACGTAACCGAAACGGACTCGGATTTTTTATCCGGTCAAGAACTTTCAACTCCGCAGAAATGTGCCGCTTTAACTAAAGCAAAAACAGGATAGATTGTAGATTGGACCAAATTTTATATTTCAAAATTCTGAAAAATACTGTGGAACCATTGGCGTATAAATCGAATATTTATGCACGTAATTGATGCAAAGCAGAAATGGCTCACTGCAGAAAGTATTGCCGTCTTGAGCTGGCCAAAGCAGAGTCCCGACACCAACCCCATTGAAAATGTATGTAGAAGTATTAAAATGGAGATTGTTAAAAAAAAATTAAGAAATGCTGGAGAACTTTGGACTCGAATCGAGGAGTTTCTATGCCCAGACCAAAATATGCAATTAAAACTCAATAATTCTTCTAAAAAGAACTATCTTTTTAATTTTTTGTGCATAACTTATTCCTCATTTTAGTTTATTCAAATATACAGACGGTAATCAGAATTATACAACTAAAATAAGAATTTATAAAATAGGACTATGGGAGATAGTAAAGGCACTGAGCGAGCCACTTCGTTGTGTGCTATGCTAATGAGAAACTTCAAAATTTTTTTCTGTTTATATTAATAATAATGACATTATTCTCAGAATTATATTTTACTATGTTAATAAATTTTTTTCAATTCAACATTATTAAATCCATAGCAGTAATAAAAAATAATAATTTAGAGCATATATTTACCCTTAAATATATTTTAATCAATTATGGTGGTAGGAGCTACCTCACATATACTTACGTAATATTATGGAATATCGATGATACTTCAGCCATTTTATCAATAATAAATTGATCTACTTTAAACTTGTTGATGATATTAATTGGAAGCACTCCTTTAAATCTATTAGACAAGAAACTTGAAGGTACAGTGCAACATATACAATAAAGTATGGTTATACATACATATGTATGTATGCATGTACATAAACATTGTTGTTCACGCAGAAAGGCTTCCAAGTTGCAACTTCCATAAACACACCAACAAATACGTTAAATGGAAGTTATAGAACATATCACTTCTTAACAATCAACTGCAGTTGCTCAACATGCCATAGGGTTGCCATCAAATTAAACACTCATTTCCCGTTTGCCCTTGTGTAGGATTCAAAATAGCAATAACATTTGCCACTTGACTTTTTATTTATACGAGCACAACATAACATACATACATACATACATATATGAAAATTAATAGAAAATACTTAAAGGCAAAGCAGCTATTGTTATTAAATATACATACATATATTTAATAAAATATATATTTATAGTAGTAGGTGCATTCACGAATAACTTTACTTTTATTTGCACATATATGAATGTTAAGCTCTTCAAATGGCATGGAATTTGACGTTACTTTCACTATTATTTTAGCCGAATCGCAAAACTCAAGGTTTAACAACTTTACAGGTATATGGTAGAAAATTAAAACACTTTGTTAAATAGCACTATATTTTTTCTTGTATACCAATTTTTAACTTATAAACAAAAAAGTAAAATGTTACTTTTAGCTGTACCGACATTAAAGGCGACCAAACAATATCACATTGCATTGCAAAAACAAAGGGGTTCTTCTTTTTTACTAGAGTAGACACCGCTTACGCGGTTATAGCCGAGTTACGGGACTAAAACTCGATTATAAAGTTGCACATAAGTACTTCTTTATCAGTACATACCGCACACATATGTATTTCATAGTCACCCTGGTGGCAATAATTTACACCAAATATTTACTTTTTGATATGAAATAAGGGTAAATTATAGGTAACAAAGTAGGGCACTATAAACAATTAAAAAGGCAAAAATATTGTAACTTTGTACAAGAAAAGCAATCATCTACATGTTTATAAAACTATAGGCAAGTACATGTTACCTCAAAATTGTAAAAATATGTGAAAAGCAAATAAAGTTGTACTGCTTGGTAAGGCAATCTCAAATGCTTGAGTAAATAACGCGGCACAAGACAACTGTTTACTTGATTTACTTTGAGAACAACATAACATCTTTGTACTTCAAACGAAAGTTATTTTTTTGGCTGTGTCAATGACCTAAAAGAGCAAATAATTTACGGAGGCTGAACCTAGGTTTATAGAACCTGCTTTTTTTCCCCAGTAATGCACTAAAAATGTGCCTATCGACGATTGCAAATGTATGTTTCCACTATTAACTATTCACAAACAAATAGGAAAAGTGAGTTTAAACTTTGAATCCATTACTTGATTGAATAACTGAGTACTTGTTGTCATACCAAACCAATCTACATAAATAATTTTTATGAGGTTTGAAGCTAAATGTATACACAAAAAATGATCAAAACGTTCATTATGCATTATTAGTGGGAATAAAAATCGAACTTAGTGCAAGTACAGTTATGTAATGAAAATAAATGTGGCAATTTATTAGATAAAATTGTATGGGAATATTTAACAAACCACCCCTAAAAGTTACACAACTGATAGTTTGAAATAAAAGTGTAACAAACAATTAATTTAATGTTAATCGTCGCTACCTACTTCAGAGATCGAAATAATATCAGTATGGAATAAAAAGGAGGTCATTTAGCCAATTTAATTTACACATAAGGCCAAGTTAAGACTTTCTTATTTTGCAATTTCAAAAATCGACATAAATATGCATATGTATTTATCGTAAATATACGTCATTATAAATATTTACTTACACATATTTGTCTGCAAGTGAATGATTGCAACACAATAATGTAACTGGAAACTTGCATTGCAAAACACAAAATAGCATTTTCTAACCCAATTATGCGGCTCTTCATACATTACTAAACAGTCAAATTTAATAAAGAAATGAAAAATATTTTCATTTTCCTTTTGAATGCAAAAATGGAATTTGTTTTGTCTGAAAATTGTGTCGAAATAACCACATATCAAGAAACTAGTGATCGAAATAAAGACCATTAAAATATTGTAAATATGTATGTTTGAATTCAACTACTGTTGACGTAGAACAGCGCTATCCAGTGTTCAAATTATGTGACCAGAATATAAAAGTAAGGAACAAATTGGAAGCAGAATGGAGTCCAATGACCGGCAGTAAACAGCGATTAGAATAGAGAACACACACAACAGCCTAGAGCCAGAGTTGAATTTGAAGTCGACGGTTTCAACAGTGCATGTCGAGTGAGCCGCGGAATTGACTCAGAATATACTCGTAGGAATAACTTGACAACGTTTGCCGCCACAAAAACCAGCGAACAACGAACAAACGGTTCAGCTAGCCAATTATAAAACAAGGCAGGTTAGGAGCGGGTGTTCACATAACGAAAGAATACGAAATGAAAAAGAAAGCAATATCCGAAAACAGTCAAGATGTAGAAAAGTTGATAAAATAAACGCCAGTTGAAAGTACCCTATGCTAAACAAAACAAATAAAGCAATGAGAAATACAAAACAGCTAAAACGACGAAACTAACATTAAACCAACAACAATCACCAGAAATTCCGATCTTCCAGTCGAGAACACCTTCATTATGAACAACTGGCAGAGCTGATGATGACGAAACCATAGCGTCGACGTTTGCCTCAGTCGAGGTTTATTGTGGTTTCACAACTTGAATACTTGTACGGACAGGTATGAAGCCAAATGCATGTACATAAATATATAGTATGTATGTACACACACACACACACTTAGATGTTTTCACGGTTTAGTGTCGATGCTCAGCGAGTTGTGATGGAGATGCGGCTCAGATTTCTTAGGAAACAATAAATACACTTTTCGGAGTTATTATAAACACGAAGGTTAGCGAGAAAATAAATAATGCAAAATAAGTCTTATTGCCCCGAGACGTAGGTATTCAATTGAAATTCTAGAGGCGCACCCTTAAGAGTAAATAAACGCGGAGAATAATAACGACATATTTTGGATTAAATGTGGGAAAGCAAATGTGTAAAGGAAAAGAGAAGTAATTAAAAAAGCATTGACAGGTAGTTGAGAGAACCAACGCATTCCAATTGAATTTCAACCTTATATTACAAAGCAGAAAATATAATACATTTCTTAATTGCATTTTACTAATCTTGAGTTTTTTGAGGTTTTGGGACAATCCACAAATTTTGAAATCCTCTCAAGTCAGTGATACAATTAGTCAATTAGGACTAGGAAATGTTAACACCGACTCATATACACCTATTAACATACATCCATATAGGTATGTATCTATAAACAACTGTTAAAATAAAATTTAAATACAGTAAGTTATATATGAAGTGTCGAGTAAACAAAAAATAATACATATTATTATACCGATTTTCTAAAATACCAGCATCCAGGTCACTTCAGCACTGACAGTTTATCTTTCACTTTTCACAGGCAATTTTATTACACATATCCAATTAAGACTCGTTTTATTCTTTACTTTGCACTAATAAACACAATTTTTCGAAATTCAATACGTATTTCAATTATAATGATTTTGCTTTGAAAATTTTATATTAACTTCTGCTATTTCCTTTACGTTGTTTATTTTATTTTTCTTGCAGATTTTCGTTTCTTTTGGAATTCCAGACTTTAACGTGTTAAACAACGAACAAACTCTAATATGTCTCTGCATCTCTTTCACACTTGCAAAGTGGTCGTTGGCGTCGGCGCAACTTCGACGATTTTGCAGCGCAGCAACGGATTTTTACCTCCAGAAAATCGGCGCCGCGTCGTCGCCATTCAATTAACTTTTATTTCGATTACCACACACATGTGTATTGCTCACCATTTACTAATGTAAAAGCTATTTGCAATGAAATGCAATTTTATCACGGGCACTCTTCAAAACAGGTTAAATATGTAATTATATTTACTGCAATTCTTCCGAATTCCGCACAATACAAACGTGAATAAAATTTACAACACAACGACTCGAATGAAAATTCACAACTGAATTCCCACTAATCCATTGGAATTGCACGAACTCGAGTAACAACAAAACCAAACAACTGTCAAACAAAGAATGACAGTGGAATGGGAAAAAGAGATCGCGGCAGAGAACGTACGGACTGCAGGCAGAGAACGTACGTGCTCTAACTGAATTTTTGAATAAGTTTCCGTGGCCCTCAAACTTTAAATGCATCAAAATAGGAGTGTGACCTTACTAACATGTTTAGTGCTCGTGGAATGCAGCATAGCAAATATATGTAGTTAAACCAGAGAACGTATATGACGTTCAGAGAACGTTTATAATAGAGAAGGTTCACGGCACGAAGAACGTAAAAATATTTTTCGATAACTCGATAACTTCGATGGAGGAGTTTCACCACTGCCAGATCAGCAGGAGAAATTTTAACATTTTGCTTGAACAGAGCTGAGCGTGGAATAAAAACTATGCTCAAAACTACTTATATATTACATATGTATGTTCGCTCTTTTGCTTATATTTTTATACGTTTATATGCAAACATGTGTATTCGTATGAATTCTTTTTGTGCATATTTATGAATACAGGTGCAATTGAATACATTTGAATTAATTAACCTTTTCAAATTCGCAGTTAATGAGAAATTAAGGCCTATTTTTAAATTATTTTTTGTATTTGATATATTCATACTTACATACTTATATAACAAACTATGATAATATTATTTAAAAAGTGAAATATTTCACAATACATAGTGATAAATGAACATTAATCGCACATTTTATCACGTTCTTCGTGCCGTGAACCTTCTCTATTATAAACGTTCTCTGTGACGTTCTTTGATTGAGCCAGAGAACGCGTATTATATCAGAGAACGTTTATCATAGGCAGAGAATATTTATCACAGAGAAGGTTGACGCAGAGAATGTCACAGCGGGATATGGTAGACATTGGTAATAGCCGAAACAGCCAAAAACGTAAACCCGTGGCCCTTGTCAGCTGATACGACCTATCTTATGGGAGCGCAAAGCGAGCAAGGTAAACGATGCAGCATGATTGTATCGCTTACTCCGACCGATGAAAACTAACACGGCGATGTCCTACGAAAAGTAACAGATCACCCCTTTCGCTTGCCATAGGGACGAAGAATTCTTCGATGCCAGAGTTAACGAAGAATTCTTCGATGCCACAGTTAACGAATAATTCTTCGATGCCAAAGTTAAGGGGGAATTCATCTATGCCAAGGGCAATAGTAGAATAGAAAAAATTGCATATTAATTTTGCTTTACACATTCTACAAAAAAAGATGAAACCGTAAATTTATAATTACAAATTTCCATCAATGATAAAAACACGAAAAACTTACCAAATAGTAACGCATTGAAGTGCTTCACTTTCTTCATTTTCAATTAGTCTTCTCATATGCCTTTTCGAGAATATTAATTTTATTTCTTTATTCAAAGTTTAAACACAAAATTAAACAAAATTTTTAATTAAAATAGCAACTTTTTGCAAATTTTCTTCAAATGCTTGACGATTTGACGAAATAATAGAAATGTATTTGTTGTTTACATATGTATGTATGTATCGTTTTTCATGTACTTACTTGATTGTAAATATGAACGCAGTAGAATTTAGCCGCATAGCTTACTTGTATGCATTACCTAGTATCGAAGAATTCTACATAGAATTTTCTTCGGAGCATTCTTCAAAGAAAAATGTAAGCGGTCAACCATTATCCCGCTGGGGTTTATCATAAACAGAGTGTGATTGGGTGTTCTAATTATCGACGAAATTACGAACGAAATTTGTGCTGCGAAAATTATCGGCTGGTTGCATTTTGTAAAGTTATCGGAGCATGAGCTGAGATTTCCTAAAAGGACATGTGTGATTACATGTAGTATATATATGTATGTGTACATGTGTAGGTATATCCATAATATTTAAATGCCTGTTATATATGTAAATATACCATATGCATACATATGTACATATGTTGATATCAAAAACATGTATGGAAAAGAACCGAAACAGTTCAGTTTATTACGGCTCACCAGTATCGATACTGTGGCTTATGTGAGAGGAGTTAACATTTTTCTTGTATTTTAAGAATAATATTTTTAAATGCTAAAACTTAAATTAATAAATCATGCGACTTCTTATTAAGTTTAACGCGCCAATTTTGTTTTTAATTGCTTTTTGCTTATTTACCTGTCATGTGAGAGGGTTTTCGGTAGTGAAAGTGAAGCGATCGACAACTGCCCCTGTTGAAGTGTTTACGACCACATCCAGTGCAACGGAAGCTCCTGCTTTCACCACCGCCGGTCTGGAGGATGAGGAAGATTATACTACCAGAGTCTGGGAGTTGCCTCCTAAAGGAGATACAGGTTTGCAGTCTCTTAGTGAAGATTATATTATAAAATTGAATTATGGTGGGGATCGACAGACTGAATATGACTACCAGGCTGTTGTCCATTGGTTGTTGTTGCTTTCAAAAACTATATTTGTATTCATTAAATGAACCCACTTTTAGGTTAAAGAGTTCAAAGGTAACCTGTGTAATTTACACAAGATTTAACAAATTATTCCAACGGTCAGAACACGAAGATTCTTAGAAGATGAACTTCAGTTAAGGACTAAAACGTGAACTTTGCCTAACAGTAATGATAGAAATAGCGATTATGACAGTTTTCCTATACCGTTACTTTTATCGGAATGTGTTTGGCAGAAAATCGCATTACTTTCTGGTGACGGGAGCCAAATGGGGGGGTCTCTGTTTACAATTACTATGAAAACTTGACTGAACGTTTAAATTCGAATACTGGACTTTGTCATCCTTAGATATCTAAGAACATCGGAATATAAAAATTTTATATATTCTTTACCTTTAAGTTATGCCTTAATCCTATGATATATTTAATATGTTAGTGACCGAGCGGGACCAAAGTTTAGGAAAATTCAACAAATGCAAAGGCACTCAGTTCTCATTGTACTAATATTTCAGAGGGTATCACAGCTAACCCTGCTTCTAGCCTTCTAATTAAATGCGATACTTGTCCAGACAATGTGACGTGTGTGCCTCAAATTCAGTGTCCGGCGCATGTGCGGATGAAAGACCATGAGAAACCGCAGATTTGCGATCTTCCTGGTGGCACTTTCGGTTATTGCTGTCTCACTGGACAGAATCACACAGGTAAGTATCGCTTGCCGACCAATTACATATATTCTTAATCTTATGTTTTAATTGTTCTCTCTTCGCACCTTAAATCGTTGGGTAGCTACACGTGCTGGCACTGAGCGCACGCCCGTCGCCGATTTCCTACCATTGTCGGTGTTGGAAGAATCCCGCCAGAAGTTTGAGAAATTGATGCATAATGTGGCAATGTTGCCGGTACGCCGCGGCCAACCGGAATTCCTGCATGGCATAGCCTTCCACTCCAATGCGTTTGATGATAAACAAAACTTCCATTTGTCAAATTCGGCTATGCAGCAAATCATAGCCGGACAACTGTTTTCTAAAAAGTCAGTAGGCTCTTATTTAACCTTATTTCAATCACTTATTTGTACGTGTTTTGTATTAAACTAGAGAAGAGATACCTGTAGACGATCTTATCACCAATAATGTTCAGGTGGATTTTAAGAAAACGCCACTAGCTCACCACTGCTCAGGACCTCACCACTGCAGTGAGCCGAACGCACGTTATCGTTCCTTCGATGGCGTCTGCAATAATAAATTACCGCACCGCTCACTATGGGGCTCAGCCGGCCAACCTATGGAACGTTTACTACCACCCGCATATGAGGATGGCATATGGACGCCACGCTTGCACTCAGTGGATGGATCCGAGTTGATGGGAGCACGTGAAGCTTCGCGGCGTCTCATGACGGACGTGGACTTACCGCATCTAAAGTACAACCTGTTTTTAATGCAGTTTGGTCAGTTCGTTGCACACGATGTCACACAATCAGCATCCGTGCGACTGGGTGAGCAAATCTGTTGCAAAACTTTTAGTTTTTAAGGGAGTCTTCTAGTCTAGACATGAAAAAACTGAAATTTTTTATTACCATGCTTCAACAGCTTCGAATATAGGTATTTCCCTGAAAGGGTTATCCAAATTTACTTTCTTTTAACCGTTTGATCCTCACCAATCCGCAAGTTTAAACAGTTAATTTACATATGTACATAATTTTAAACTTGTTAACAAATTTGCTTGTTTTGTTTGTTAATTGGTAATATTCTTAAAAAATTCGAGAAAGGTTAAAAAATCGTGAAAAAAGTAGTCGCCGCCATTTTATGAAATTCATTCCAGTTTTGTTGGTTCGTGCGATAATGACAATTGTAGTATTCAAGAATCCGTCATTGTTTTACAAAGAAGTTTTCCGAACCGCTGATTCGGAACATAAATACAGCCATACAAACTAATTGTTCCAGATTAAATAAAGAATTAAAGAAATCTTCACGAAATTAGGCATCGATTATTGTTCGAGATAACCCTACATTCTCCGAACATATTGTTCAAATCTAATCAATATAACATACATATACTTAGCTGATGTACAAAGCGAGCGGTTCCAAATGAAGTACCTGTATGAGAAACTTTTTGTTTGATTTACTTCGTTTATTCTTAAAATTTGAACAAACGAATGATAAAAATTAATAGTTAATATCCGTAGATATGTACATTGTCAGAATATACTTGAAATTCGGGCTTCTAGACTAGAACAGCCACTTAATAGAAAAATATTTTATGGTTCTTTGTTTTCGCACACACAGAAGGTGGTGAGTTGGTGGAATGCTGCACCGCAAATGGCGCTCAAGCTTTACCTGAACATAAACGCCATTTTGCTTGTATGCCGATAATGGTGTCGCCCGATGACGATTTTTACGGCACATTCAATGTGCGTTGTATGAACTTCGTACGATTATCACTCGCACCTAACGCCGAATGCAAAGTCGGCTATGGCAAGCAGCGCAGCAAGGTGAGCCACTTCATCGATGCCTCCACAGTGTATGGTTCGAGTGAGGCTACCGCTAGGGAATTACGCGAGTTCAATGGCGGTCGACTCCGCATGTCCAAGGATTTCGGACGAGACCTGCTACCTATGATAAGCGACAAAAAGGCTTGTGAAAGTGATGATCCTGGCAAGACTTGCTACAAATCAGGCAGGCTACCATATTGTTTTCCCCTTAAGTTCCTTTAATTGGTTCGTGTTACATAGGTGACGGTCGTACCAACCAAATCATATCGCTTATTACGTTGCATGTTCTCTTTGCACGCGAACACAATCGTATCGCTGGGGAGTTGGCGCGTTTGAATTCCCACTTAAACGATGAAACACTCTTCCAGGAAGCACGGCGAATACTCATTGCTGAACTTCAGCACATCGTCTATAATGAGTACTTACCGGCAGTGATTGGACCAATACAGATGAAGAGGTTCCGTTTGGTACCTCAGCATCACGGTTATGCCAAGGGTTACAGTGAAGAGGTGAACCCAGCGATAACAAATGAGTTTTCAGGAGCAGCTTTCCGAATGGGCCATTCGACAATCGATGGAAAGTTCCATATACATAAGCGAGGCAATAAAGTGGACGAAACCATCAACATTCCAGATGTAATGTTCAATCCGTCACGAATGCGTATTCGTACCTTCTATGATGACATGCTTCGAACCTTATATACTCAGCCAATGCAAAAAGCGGACAACTTCATAACACACGGTGTAAATTGTTTGAATTGTGAGTGTGAATATTTATAATTCAATAGATCCGATGTCTATTTTTACAGCTGAGTCGATTTCTGTTTCGTGGTCACAATCCGTTTGGCTTGGATCTGGCGGCTTTTAACATACAACGTGGACGCGACCAAGGACTACGCGGATATAATGACTACTTGGAAGTGAAAGGCCTTAGAAAACTGCGCTCTTTTAAAGATTTGCCTGAAGAGGTATTCCGTTTCGTATGACTATGCCTATGTTCTTATAGTTATTGTCCCCAATTTAATTCCAAGATTGGTAACAAACTCGCCGCGGTTTACCGGCATCCTGACGACATTGATCTCTGGGTGGGCGGCCTACTTGAAAACCCACTTAACGACGCAGTTGTTGGCAGCACTTTCTCCGAAATAATTGCCGACCAATTCTCGCGCTTCAAACATGGCGACCGCTACTTCTACGAGTATGGTAAAGATGTGAATCCCGGCGCCTTTACGTTGGAGCAACTCGATGAGATACGGAAAACGAGCATGGCGCGCCTAATCTGTGATAATGCTGACCATTTGACTTTGATGGAGGTACCACCGTCTGCCTTTGTACAAGCTGGTTTTCCACAGTAAGTTTCGTTAATTTGACTTTTGGTGGAATATACCGTTGGTGATTTTCTCAACAGCAATTCACCAGTACGCTGTGACAGCGCTAACCTACCCTTTGTCAACTTACATGCCTGGCGCATGAATTAAGTTAAAGAGGAGTTTTTTATGGCTTTCGATTCATATGCATATGATGTCCATTATTATTTGTTTTTAATTTTATCTGCGTTCATAATTTAGCAAGCTCCTTCAAAGATCCGTTTAAATGCTGAAATTTTAAAGTTCCGATGTTCGGAATTTGAAGAAGTTAGAAATAAATGAAAATTTTAAAGGCTAAATAATCTATGTGTGTGTTTTTTTCTTTGTACGAATTTACTCTGCTCTCACGCTTTCTTTTTGCACTTAAATGAAAAAACCTTAAGTACGGGCTTTAGAAAGAGACATACTATATGTATTTTGTTTACTTTCAGTCAATTTGTATCGCAAAGCTAATAAAATAGTTTTTATAGTCGAATTGTGATAATAAAATACGTAGGTAATTAAGTACGTAGGTTGCCTTTTATATTTCGGGATTTGGAAACCCTAGTGTAGCAATTTTGCAACTCGCAATTTTATTGTAAAGTTTGACAATTTTGATGTTATATGTACACATGATATGTTACAGTAACTTAAAGTATTCTTCTCAACCATAGAATGGAATTAAATCTCCAACATTTTGTCGCGATTATTTTCGACCACTTTCAACGTGGATTAACTCATCAAGATTGCATAAATGAACTTAATTAAATTTTTGACGATGAACGTCCATCAAGGACCAGTGTTTGTCAATGGTATGGTGAATTCAATCGAGGTTTTAGATTACTCTAAGACGAATTTTGAGAGGATCGTTAAAATCAATTGTTGTTCCGGAAACTTTTGATGCTGTGCGCAAACTGATATTGCCAGATCGTCATATTCGTGAGATTGAGACAACTATGGATATTAGTGGGACAAGCGTATATTCAAATTTGCATGGACATTGGACTGTAAAAAATGACTTCGTGACAGGTGATGAATCGTGCATTTACGCATATATGTATGTTGGCCCGAAAGTAAACAGCAGTCGACTGTATGTGTGTTTCAAGATGAGCCGAATTCAACAAACGTTGTTCGCGCACGTAGCACTTCCAAGCAAATGGTTGCCTGTTCTTTTTTTTGGAAAAACTGAATAGGTATATTGCAACCATACCGTAACGTGCCGTAACGCAACGTATAGTCCTGACTTGGCAACAAATGACTTCTTTTCATTCCCGTTCGTAACAAGTAAACTTAGAGGTCTACGTTTTTGGAGGCGATTGATACTTTCAGAATACATATTTCGGAGGAAGCTCAATCAGAGTGGCAAAAGTGCCTCGACAATTGGTTCAAACGAAGAATGAAGAATATTTCGCAGTTCAGTAAAGCGATTTTCGATTATTAATTTTTGTTTTTGTTCTCGAATCCCGAAATATAAAAGATAATTTATGTAATGCAAGGGAAATTGAAGATTTTGTAAATGATAATTTTAAAAACATCAAGAAAAGGGTGCGCAAATACTGTGTCACCATTTAAAATTTAAATAATTTTGAAAAAATTTATTTTTTATACATATATTTACTAGAGGACCCGTCCACGATTCGCTGTGGCTGATATATTATCTATGTACTACTACCATCTATACGATTTCTATTAGTTGCATTATAACTATTCGTTAATAAGATATAGCATTTTTCTGAAGCAACTTGTGTTAGTTTACAAAAAAATGGATCATAAAGCATTTCGTGTAATAATAAAGCATTGCTTTTTGGGGATCCGAGGACAATGATGCTCTAAAGAGGAGAAAGCTCTGTACAAAGTGGTTGTCTCGCAAGTTCATAATCCAACAGAACAACGAATAACTGATTCTGAGAAGTGTTTGAAATAAAACCGAAGTTTTGCCTCGGTGTGTGACAATAGAAATATAGCTCCATCATTTCTCACTGGAGTTCAACCGACAGTCATTCTAGTGGACTGCACATGGTGAAACGGTTTTCAGGCGTGGAAAGACGAAAAAATCGGCTGGATTACTGAGCCAGTTCTAATCTATTTCACTGCGTATTTGGTTGCAGTTCTTTTCTACTATTCCAAATACTTAGCAATTGTATTAGTTTTGAGGAAGAATCTGTTTAAAATTGTACGCATATATTCAAGGAAAGGAGGATGATTTGAAATATAATCTTTGTATTTATGAGTTGAATTAAATTTTGACAAAAAGAGATAAAATGTATCCTATGTCCTTACCCTGGTTCTAAGCTACCTTCCCACCAATTTTCAGTTAAATCGATTCAGCCGTTCTTGAGTTATAAATGGAGCAACTAACACAACTTTCTTATACATATGTGTATAGCCGGAATAAAAAAAGCAAGCGACCGAAATTGAATGATTCAAATATTTGACAAATAAAAATATTGAAAAACAAGTAAGGAAGGGCTAAGTTCTGGTGCCACCGAACATTTTATACTCTCGCACGATAAAGTGATAATCGAGATTTCATTATCCGTCATTTACATATTTTTCAAATACCGTATTTTTGTAAAGTTTTATTCCGCTGTCATCATTGGTTAATAATGTATACAGAGAAGGCATCAGATGGAATTCAAAATAGCGTTATATTGGAAGAAGGCGTGGTTGTGAACCGATTTCACCCATATTTCGTACATGTCATCAGGGTGTTAATTATATACCGAGTTTCATTGAAATCGGTTGAGTAGTTCCTGAGATATGGTTTTTGGTCCATAAGTGGGCGAGGCCACGCCCATTTTCAATTTTTAAAAAAAGCATGGGTGCAGCTTCCTTCTGCAATTTCTTCCGTAAAATTTAGTGTTTCTGACGTTTTTTGTTAGTCGGTTAACGCACTTTTAGTTATTTTCAAAATAATCTGTGTATGGGAGGTGGGCGTGGTTATTATCCGATTTCTTCCATTTTTGAACTTTATATGGAAATGCCTGAAGAAAACGACTCTGTAGAATTTGGTTAACATAGCTATAGTAGTTTCCGAGATATGTACAAAAAACTTAGCAGGGGCGGTGCCAAGCCCACTTTTCCAAAAAAATTGCGTCCAAATATGCCCCTCCCTAATGCGATCTTTTGCGCCAAATTTAACTTTAATATCTTTATTTATGGCTTAGTTATAACACTTTACAGGTTTTCGGTTTCCGCCATTTTGTGGGCGTGGCAGTGGGCCGATTTTGCCCATCTTCGAACTTAACCTTCTTATGGAGCCAAGGAATACGTGTACCAAGTTTCATCATGATATCTCAATTTTTACTCAAGTTACAGCTTGCACGGACGGACGGACGGACAGACAGACATCCGGATTTCGACTCTACTCGTCACCCTGATCACTTTGGTATACATAACTCTATATCTGACTCTTTTAGTTTTAGGACTTACAAACAACCGTTATGTGAACAAAACTATAATACTCTCCTTAGCAATATTGTTGCGAGAGTACCTATAACAAAACAAACAAAAATTGAAAAAAAAATTTGTATGGAAAAATGTTAATTTTTGGTAATTTTCCAATTTCCCTTAACATTTAGGAGGGTGAAAAATAGATGTTGTCCGATTCTCTACCCTAGCCGATATGTACGCTAAGATTCACGAAAATCGGTCGAGCGGTTTCAGAGGAGTTCAATAACGTACACCGTGACACGAGAATTTTATATATTAGATGTCCAATAAATTTTTTATATACATACATATTTTGAGCCCTTTCAATTTATTTCAACTATTATTTGAATCTATCAATCTTGTGCCCGCTTTATTGACCACGGTAAAATAAACTCCTTCTGACCGCGGGCGCGTATCGAATTTCCGTTTGAGCTCGTCTAATTGTTGTTAAAACCAGTAATTGTAATATTTTTATTTTTTTTCATGGACGGATGTATTGAGCAAATATCCATCGAATACATGGTTTCAATGATTATTTTGCCATAACCAACTATAAATAGATGTACTTTTTCAATTGGTAACGCCGCCAGCCATTTTAAAATGCGCGTTGAATTATCTTTATTTTCCAAGTATAAATATCGATTTGAAAATGGAATGATTTCGTGTCTTAAAGAAGAAATATTGTTTTAGCACATCTCCGTGCTTTAATGAATCAGCAACAATAGATTTCTTAACATTAGTCGGCAATCGTAAAATACCTTGTCTAATTGTGATTCCAAATATGATATAATTTTCTAAACTGTACAACACCCCTATTCTGTGCACTTGACAAATTCAACATATTTCTAATTTGTCAAAATATGAAATTTATCAAGCATTTCGTATTCTGTGTTTGAAATAAAAAGCTCTTTTCTTTATAAGTTGTTAAGATGTTAAACGCTCTTGACAGTGCTCGTTATGAATTAAATATCTGATTGTGCATCTTGTTGTGAAAATGGAAGATATTTTACTTTTGTTATTATTGTTAAACGAAGATGAAAATTGTGAGAAAAGGAATCGCGCGCGGCATTTAAGATGTTTACGCGACGATAGCAGTTCATTTTCTTTGAGCGAGAATACCTTTGTGCAAAATTTTCGATTAACTCGTGAAATTTGCCGTTGCCTAATTGAGAACTGGCCCCACACGATAATCAGAAAACGTCACTACCTTTATCTGTAAAGATTCTAGCAGCTTTGAACTTCTTTGGACACGGCTCACACCAGAAATGTGTAGGTAACAACGTCAACTTGCCCATGAGTCAGTCGTCGCTTTCGAGAAGTGTGCGGGCTGTAGCAAAACTTATTGTGAAGGTGAAGGGAGGAGAAATAAAGTTTCCTAATTCAACAGATGAAGAAACGTTTATAAAAACGTGGCAAGTATTATTGTAATACAAATTAAAATATACTAATTTAAGCTAATTTATTTGAAATTTATTCCAGAAAATTTTGAATGAAAAGCATCATAGGAGTAATTGACTGCACGCATATTGCTATCAATATAATTTAGATAAGAATTTAGATAGAAATCAGCTGTTTCTATTTTGTTCACCACGCGTGCGGGGAAAGCTTTGCGAATTGAAGCTTTTACTTTTAACAGGATTGACACAGAATACTAAAATATTTCTCGCTTGATAAGTATTTTAGTTTATTTTCAATATTTTATTAATTTGTCAAGTGCACAGAAGAGGGGTGTAAATATCAATAAATATTCGATAATTAAGCTGTTTCAACATACCTTTTTCCTCATTTTGCAATATTAACGCACCGTTTCGGAGTTCTTACGGTTGTTCTCTTTTGCGGAACAGCTAACATAATGATACGACACATAATATTTGCTTCACTGGTCATGTGCTTAAAAGCTTTTATATAGTATTCGGCAGAGCTTTTAAAAACGTTTGTAAAGGCTTTAAACGATTTTTTTGGTAATTAAGGAGGCGGAAACTTGAATAATTTGTTGTAATTCATAACTTGCGAATTACTTTCCATATTGCTATATAAGTAATGTGAAATATTTCGAGATCTGAGACACATATGTATTTAGTGAATGAAAGAATTAAAATACTTGTTAAATATTATTAAATTACATTATTCTACTTTATTCTTCTCATACTTAAATTTCTTAGCAGCATCTACTTATAAGATCAACTGATTAACAAAAGTTAGTATACAACTATGAGCAAAAGATAATGAGACTTTGTTTATATTTTTAAAATTCTTAATTTGTTCTTCAAAATCTATGTCGGCGCCTCCATCAGCGGATCCAGAGTAGGATTTTAGGGGGGATAACTATACAATTTTGTACTGGATTGGAGAAATGTGTAACTGTAGACTATAATTTTATTTTTGATACATATTTCAACATTTATTTTACAGCATAAAATCAATACGGTGTTTGCTCATTTTACTTAATCTTTCTATTACTTCTTTGGTTACCACAGCAATGTTGTAGTTTCTGTTGAGGAATGCTGACCCGTTCAATTTTTTCTGGACTTAGATGCAAAGAAGAAAATGATCGTTCAGCGCTTGCATTTGTGGCTGGCAATGTGTAAAGTACGTGAAGAAGAGTATGAATCGTCGGAAATATATCCGTATCGCAGGTGCTGAGGATTTCTGAAGCCGAAAGCATTTGAGTGGTCGTAGTCATTTGCATCTTACATTGTTGTTGCCAAGCGTTCTGCTTTGAGTTTCGATTTTTGCAGTTCTTTGTTTGCTGATTTTGCCAAAACGTTAAACTGGACATTCAATGAGTACAGTTATATCTTTCATTTTAAGTTTAGGTTAAATTTTGGTAACAGGTAACTCGAAATTGAAACTTTCATGAACATCAGCGGATGATCTTGCATGATCTTGTCAATGAGTGGAATGGATGCAGAATCCCTGTAGAAGTCTTCACAGCTTTGAGATGGTTGATTGTTTCGATGACGCTGACGACCACATGTTGTGGGTTTTTTCACTTCTACATAAGAATAATTTTCAGCCATCCGTGTACATTTGAAAAATTTCTTTAAAGTGCTGATCATCACATGCATTGTTCGTGTGTTCAATGTTGCAACCAATGTTGTTATGGCATTTGATGCCTTCGAAAGGTCGATTGATATGTTCTGCAATATCACAGTTAGAGTCTGTGTCAGTGACAAAATATCACTGAGCCAGAAAATTCCAACAATAAACTCGAAGCTGCACAGTACGGTGACCAGATTCGACGTTTTTACTGCAGTCCTTCTATTCTTCGATTCGCTTATTTTTGCCAGTACTTGAACGATTTCTGTAAGGTCGACTGTGAATTGAAGAACGGCTAAAACAGTGTATGTTTCGATCTTGAAACTTGGAAAAACGTTGTAACCTCTCCGAATAGAACAATATACATATGTAGGGGTTAACTTTCCCGCAGTTCCCCCGTAGATCCGCTCCTGGCCCCCTCAAAGTAGTCCCCCTTCAATGTGCGTTGCGATTCATTTTTAATGTCTTCAATTGACCCGAAAGTATTTCACTCGAAGCGGTCGTTTGAGTTTGTTGAATAACCAGAAGTCATACAGAGCTAAATCGGGCAAATACGGTGATTGTGGCACGACATTGGTTGAAAATTTGGTGAATAACTCACCAAGAATCAATGCAGTATGCTAATGCACGATCGCATAGTAGTGCAAAAACCAAAAATTGTCGGCCCATAATTCCGTCCTCTTTTTATACTCTCGCAACAATGTTGCTAAGGAGGGTATTATAGTTTTGTTCACATAACAGTTGTTTGTAAGTCCTAAAACTAAAAGAGTCAGATATAGGGTTATATATACCAAAGTGATCAGGGTGACGACTAGAGTCGAAATCCGGATGTCTGTCTGTCCGTCCGTCCGTCTGTCCGTCCGTCCGTGCAAGCTGTAACTTGAGTAGAAATTGAGATATCATGATGAAACTTGGTACACGTATTCCTTGGCTCCATAAGAAGGTTATCGAAGATGGGCAAAATCGGCCCACTGTCACGTCCACAAAATGGCGGAAACCGAAAACCTATAAAGTGTCATAACTAAGCCATAAATAAGGATATTAAAGTGAAATTTGGCACATAGGATCGCATTAGGGAGGGGCATATTTGGACGTAATTTTTTTGGAAAAGTGGGCGTGGCCCCGCCCCCTACTAAGTTTTTTGTACATATCTCGGAAACTACTATAGCTATGTCAACAAAACTCTACAGAGTTGTTTTCTTCAGGCATTTCCATATACAGTTCAAAAATGGAAGAAATCGGATAATAACCACGCCCACCTCCCATACAAAGATTATGTTGAAAATCACTAAAAGTGCGTTAACCGACTAACAAAAAACGTCAGAAACACAAAATTTTACGAAAGAAATGGCAGAAGGAAGCTGCACCCAGGCTTTTTTAAAAATTGAAAATGGGTGTGGAGTCGCCCACTTATGGACCAAAAACCATATCTCAGGAACTACTAGACCGATTTCAATGAAATTCGGTATATAATATTTTCTTAACACCCTGATGACATGTACGAAATATGGGTGAAATCGGTTCACAACCACGCCTTCTTCCAATATAACGCTATTTTGAATTCCATCTGATGCCTTCTCTGTATAATATATAGTACATTAGGAACCAATGATGATAGCGCAATAAAACTTTACAAAAATACGGTATTTGAAAAATATGTAAATGACGTATTATGAAATCTCGATTATCACTTTATCATGCGAGAGTATAAAATGTTCGGTGACACCCGAACTTAGCCCTTCCTTACTTGTTATGAGCTTCGCGCACACAACACATAACCCTTAAATAGTACTCCTTGTTGCCAGTTTGGCCGGTCGGAAGGAATTCGGAGTGCACCACACCTCGATAATAGAAAAAACTGTCAAAGTAACCTTGACTCTTGACCTGCTTTGACGTGGTTTTTTCGGCTTCGGTTCACCTTTACCACGATATTCGGCTGATTGATCGTAATTTTTCCGGTCGTAGACACAGATTCAAAACTCATCGCCGGAAATAATACGTTTTAGGGTAGTCGGAAAGAATTGTGTCACAGACATTATTGTTTAATTTTGGAACTCATCGTGGTCTCACTTTTCTTACACCCAAATGATCTTCCAAAATTTTTTTCACTGATCCTTCCTTCCAACAATGTCAGTAAACTCTCTGACAATTAATGGTCGATACTCAAGCACCTTTATTTTATTGACGTGTTGTTGATGTTGAGGGCCGTCCTGGAAGTGGTTCACAAAATTTAATGGAACTTTTTTGTTGAATAATTTCACTAATCGTAAAAATCGCCGAATGAACTTTATGCACTTCCGAAAGACAAGCGTATACTCAACACTAATGATGATTTTAATGTGACAGTTAGCACAGATGTTACAGACCAACTTAAATAAAAATATCTCGACGAATGCGTATTCCCGTGAAATTTAAATTAAAAAGCCTTACTATTTTTTGCCCACATTATTATTTAAAACACTACTACCACGGGCGAAGTTTGAACCCATAGCACTCAATTACGGCACTGAAAATCGGAAAATGCTTCAGATATTTTGCCATATGAATATCAATTTTTTCGCAGCCACAAGGAAGAAACTCATAAAATCGGAAATTTGAGTGCTTGGAACAGAGATAGGTTTTAGGATCTCGTTCATCGTTGATGTCAAGCTATATTATATCCAATATGTACATACTCACATTAACTTCTGTGTTTTATTGATTGTGAATAATGATAAATTTTTAAATTTTACGAATTGGAGAAAAATATAATGAGTTAGATCTTACCGAACAAAAACATTGCATTTATTACAAAATTAAAAACACATTGAGATTGCAAACAATAAATTGGGAAACTCATGTGGAACGTACTTTGCTACTGACCATCTTCGAAACTTTCAGTAAACGACAATATATGAGTATATACGAAGACCGTTTAAACCCAGTCCAATAAATTTTTGTCCGATTTTTACGGATGTCGTGTACTAAGTACTTACAGAACCGGATATTTGAAATGCTACTAATGGAACTACCCGCCAAGTAGCGTACGTATTACATAATAATAATATATAAAATATATTTGAAAACGTACCCACTCTAATAATTTTTGTAGGCAAGTTATTCCATTTCTTATGCCATAATTTTTGTCGAGTAAGCGATGTGATGAAAAGTGTAATATTTAGTTGATCCACTACTTTACATTTTATATATTTTTAAGTCTAGTATAGAGGGTCCGCCCACTAAAGAATGATTCTGTCAGTGGCTTGTGTTAAACGTGAAAAATTACCTCTTATCAAAAACATAATAGAAAAGAAGTTTAACAACATCGTCTCTCCAAATCCTATATAGCCCAAGCAGAGTTAAAACTTTTAAAAAATGTCTTCTGACAACGCAATTAATGGCGTCCATGAGTAAAATCAACAGTTTTGGAGCTGCAGCGCCTTCATCCGAAATGAAAATGCTTAACTATACAGATCGCAAAACAACCTACATAACAGAGGATAGAAGAGATAGCACTATTTTGCTTTGGTGCTGTCAATTGACGCCAACTATCTCATCGAAAGCAGAAGTACAATGAGCTTGAAAAATGGTCTCTCAAACATTTCGCGTTGTAACATAGTAGTTTTTTATCTCTCATATTTCGACCTAACTTAGCCCTCCTTTCTGGGTATTACAACTTTTAATATGTATGTATGGACACACTTACCTAATAGAAATTGCTTAATTATTTGGAAAAAGTGTTAGTAAAGGTAGCACATATATGTAGATATGTATCTATTAGGAGGTGTGGTATGTATAGTTTGTATACTTTTTGCTTTTCACTTAATTTGCGAAATCATCAAGCTACGAGTGTTCGACGAATCATTATTAGCAAAAATTTCCAACAATTGAAAAATCAAACAAGTACATGTGTGTATAACGATTTATATAATAATATTTTGTGTCAATTTGATTCGTTGATAATCTATTAATCAATTTGGGAAGACGTAATCTGTGTTTATATTGTTGGCCTATGATATTTCTATCGGAATGTTGGCTGTAGTCATATTTATTGAGCAGGAATAAAAATTTAATTATCAGTCTTGTGCGAATTGCCTAAAAGTGGAAAGAATTTAGTACTTCCAATAAACGGAATGAGAAAAAACTTTGCGACATTAAATCAGTACAGTATTTCCTTAGAATGGAGAACAAATCAGAAATTAGTTCAGAACCATTTTCGCATAGCGGAGGAAGTGTTCCATGACAGCTGAATGGAATCTTCTGAAAACCGTTGTTTGAGAACACACATTTTCAGAAATTATATAATGACCCGTCAAAGCCTTGAACAATATGGACCATTTTACTCTGAAATTCGTCCTGTGAGCAAGCGGTCGAAACATTTCAATTCTTCTAATAACTATAGTTGCAAAATATAGTATACGCCTCCATTTCATGACAATTTAAGTTTCGATTATGAGGCACAATTTAATAACAGCTTCCATATATGTCAACAGATTACAGATTTGGGTTGGCAATGGTCAATATCTGCTGGATGGATATTTACAAGCGGCTGTGGAGAAGTAAACGGTAATTTATACTCACAAGAAGAAAATGGCGTCAGCAAGTTCGTCGACGAACGGCAACGGCGAATACCGAAGACGATGGAACAATGAGCTGTACGAGATTTGCGACGCCATTGACATGGTTCAGCGAATTAAAAGACAGCGGCTACGTTGGGTAAATCATGTCGTCCGAATGAATGAAAACACTCCAGCTTCTTTCAGGTATTTGACGCAGTACCCACCGGAGGAACGAGAGGAAGAGGAAGACCTCTACTCAGTTGGAAAGACCATTTGGAGAAGGACCTGGCTACACTTGGAATCTCCAATTGGCGCTAAACGGTGAGAAGGAGGAACGATTGGCGCGCTGTTGTTAACTCGGCTATAACCGCGTAAGCGGTGTCTACGCTAACAAAGAAGAAGAAAAAGTACCATATGTACACAGACCTTACATAAAATGCAATAGACTTGCATTAAGTTTTCTTGTGCTAGCACCTCATGCATTGGCTCAGGTATCCCTGTTCAAGTTAATCGAATAGTTTTAAACCACTAACTAGGCATAACACGGAAGATATGTTCCAATGTTATTTATTTTGGCTCAAAATTAGCTTAGATCCAACGTTCTAACTCTATTTTTTGAAGTAATTTTCTTATACAACAAATAGATTTACATTATATAGCAAAACCATTTGTAGAAGCTCCTATTTCCATTTCATATAAAATATATAACTATAGCATTCAAGTAATTTAATAGTTTCTCCGAAGCTTATTAAGAAGTCTTACATATTGACCGTTATTTGAGTATACGTTATAAAGTGAACAGAAAGGGCAAATAATCAATCTTTGATAATTTAGAAGCCGATTCGCAAACTTTTGGAAATATGTTGTCGAATATCAATTACATCATCCGTGGTGTCTTGAATAAAAAATAATGCCAAGTATC
Organism: Bactrocera tryoni; assembly: GCF_016617805.1. Classification (NCBI taxonomy): domain Eukaryota; kingdom Metazoa; phylum Arthropoda; class Insecta; order Diptera; family Tephritidae; genus Bactrocera; species Bactrocera tryoni. The sequence goes on along the minus strand of NC_052499.1, from coordinate 30,151,816 downwards.
TTAGATCTATCACTTCTCTGACTAAATTGTTTTTTCAAATAGCCGCTCCTTGTCAGGCATTCCATAAGCTCGCAAGTAGTACTCGTACAGGTGCGTTCATAAAATAACGTTTTTCCTTTTTTGCAAATTAACAAATGGTCAATTGCGTTCACTGACTCACGTCCCAATGTGTCACGTCTTACCACCAATTAAGAAACGTTTGGATGCAGCCACTGCTATTATTCACAAACAATTTAATTATATAAGTATCTCACACATTGATCGATATTTTCGGTAAAAAGTCAACAATAGCCACTGGGGTCCACATTTTCGGCACCTAGGGGCTTGAGTAGTTTTGGTTTGATTTGGGTAATTTATATGCAATAGGTGTATGTTCAGTAAACTTATTTCAGGGTGCGGCCATGCCCTTCTTCTTCTTCTTAATTGGCGTAGAAACCGCTTAAGCGATTATAGCCGAGTTAACAACAGCGCGCCAGTCGTTTCTTCTTTTCGCTACGTGGCGCCAATTGGAGATTCCAAGTGTAGCCAGGTCCTTCTGCACCTGGTCCTTTAAACGGAGTAGAGGTCTTCCTCTTCCTCTGCTTCCCCCGGCGGGTACTGCGTCGAATATTTTCAGGGCTGGAGTGTTTTCGTCCATCCGGACAACATG